>NW_027206067.1:600000-808183 GCF_024711535.1 Dipodomys merriami
AAACAACTGAGCTCTAGTTCTCAACACTTTCACAAAGTGCCATGAGTTGAGGTTCAACTTACTGCTCCGTTTGAGTAGAGTGTAGCCGTCAAAGCTGGAATCAGTAGCACTCAGGTGAGAAGAACGGGAAGCAGATATACCCAGTCCGCTGGCAGTGTCCTACGGGGACCAGCCTATCTGGCTGCCAGGCCTGAATGTTTGTAACCGCGACAGAGCTAGGCAGGCGCAATTGTGCAGCAATGCAAACTGCATAACCTGGCCAAATTCTTCAGATGTACAAAAAACCACCGGGGATTTACAAGGAGATATTCACCGGGAACACTCGGAGGCCTACCGGTAGCAAGATTCCGGAATTCTTCCTAAGAAGCCTTGAAAGCAGTGAAACGCTCCTATGTTGCCATAACTCAGAAACTGATTCTGAGTGTTCGCGGCAGAGGTCATTGGGCTGAACACAACCGTGGACTAATTAGAGACAGATGTAAGCAGTGCCGTCCATAGTGCTGGATGGACAGTGGTGGCGTGCCAAACAACTGAGCTCTAGTTCTCAACACTTTCACAAAATGCCATAAGTTGAGGTTCAACTTACTGCTCCGGATGAGTAAAGTGTAGCCGTCAAAGCGGGAATCATTAGCACTCAGGTGAGAAGAACGGGAAGCAGATATACCCGCTCCACTGGCAGTGTCCTACTGGGACCAGCCTATCTGGCTGCCACGCCTGAATATTTGCAACAGCGGCAGAGCTAGGCAGGCGCAATTGTGCAGCAATGAAAACTGCATAACCTGGCCACATATAACGGGTTTACAAGAAACCACAGGGAATTTACAAGGAGATGTTCACCCAGCAGTGATGGAGGCCTGCCAGCAGTAAGATACAGGAATTATTCTAAGAAGCCTTGAAAGCAGTGAAACGCTCCTATGTTGAAGTATTTCAGAACCTCATTCTGCGTGTTCCCGGCAGAGGACATTGGGCTGAACACAACCGTGGTCTAATTAGAACAGGATGTAAGCAGGCCGTCCATAGTAATGGATGGACAGTGGTGGCGTGCCAAACAACCGAGCTGTAGTTCTCAACACTTTCACAAAGTGCCATCAGTTGAGGTTCAACTCACTGCTCCAGTTGAGGAGAGTATAGCCGTCAAAGCTGGAATAAGTAGCACTCATTTGAGAAGAACGGGAAGCAGATATACCCAGTCCGCTGGTAGTGTCCTAGGGAGACCTGCCTATCTGGCTGCCACGCCTGAATGTTTGCAACCGCGGCAGAGCTAGGCAGGCGCAATTATGCAATAATGAAAACTGCATAACCTGGCCAAATTTCACGGGTGTACAAGAAACCACGGGGGATTTACAAGGAGATGTTCACCAGAACAGCCGGAGGCCTGCCAGCATCAAGATTCCGGAAGTCTTCCTAAGAAGCCTTGAAAGCAGTCAAACTCTCCTATGTTGCAATAACTCAGAAACTTATTCTGAGTGTTCCCGGCAGAGATCATTCGGCTGAACACAACTGTGGACTAATTAGAGCCAGAGGTAGGCACTGCCGTCCATAGGGCTGGGTGGACACTGTTCGCGTGCCAAACAACTGAGCTCTAGTTCTCAACACTTTCACAAAGTGCCGTAAGTTGAGGTTCAACTTACTGCTCTGGTTGAGTAGAGTGAAGACGTCAAAGCTGGAATCAGTAGCACTAAGGTGAGAAGAACGGGAATCAGGTATATCCAGTCTGCTGGCAATATCCAACGGGGACCAGACTATCTGGCTGCCACGCCTGAATGTTTGCTACCGTGGCAGAGCTAGGCAGGCGCAATTGTGCAGCAATGGTAACTGCATAACCTGGCCAAATTTCAGGGGTGTACAAGCAACCAACGGGGATTTACAAGTACATGTTCACCCGGAACAGCCGGAGTCCTGCCGGCAGCAAGACTCTGGAATTCTTCCTAAGGAGCCTTGAAAGCAGTGAAACGCTATTATGTTGCAATAACTCAGAACCTCATTCTGAGTTTTCCCGGCAGAGGTCATTCCATTGAACACAACCGTGGACTAATTAGAGCTAGATGTATGCAGTGCGGTCCATAGTGCTGGATGGACAGTGGTGGCGTGCCAAACAACTGAGCTCTAGTTCTCAACACTTTCACAAAGTGCCATCAGTTGAGGTTCAACTTACTGCTGCGGTTGAGCAGAGTGTAGCCGTCAGAGCAGGAATCAGTAGCACTCAGGTGAGAAGAACGGGAAGCAAATATACCCAATCCGCTGGCAGTGTCCCACAGGGACCAGCCTAACTGGCTACCACGCCTCAATGTTTACAACCGCAGCAGAGCTATTCAGGCGCAATTATGCAGCAATGCAAACTGCATAACCTGGCCAAATTTCACGGGTATACAAGAAACTACGGGGGATTTACAAGGAGATGTTCATCGAAACACCCGGAGGCCTGCCGGCAGCAAGATTCCGGAATTCTTCCTAAGAAGCCTTGAAAGCAGTGAAAAACTCCTATGTTGCAATAACTCTGAAACTGATTCTGAGTGTTCCCGGCACATGTCATTCGGCTGAATACAACCGTGGAGGAATTAGAGCCAGTTGTATGCAGTGCCTTCCATAGTGCTAGATGGACAGTGGTGGCGTGCCAAACAACTGAGCTCTAGTTCTCAACACTTTCACAAATTGCCATCAGTTGAGGTTCAACTTAATGCTCCGGGTGAGTAGAGTGTAGCCTTCGAAGCTGGAATCAGTAGCACTCAGTTGAGAAGAACGGGAAGCAGATATACCCGGTCCACTGGCAGTGTCCTACAGGGACCAGCCTATCTGGCTGCCACGCCTGAATGTTTGCAACCGAGGCAAAGCTAGGTAGGCACAATTGTGCAGCAATGCAAACTACATAACCTGGCCACATTTCATGGGTTTACAAGAAACCACGGGGGATTTACAAGGAGATGTTCACCCAGAAGAGCAGCAGGCCTCTCAGCAGCAAGATTCCGGAATTCTTCCTAAGAAGCCTTGAAAACAGTGAAACGCACGTATGTTCAAGTATCACAGAACCTCATTCTGCGTGTTCCTGGAATTGGTCATTCGGCTGAATATAACCGTGGACTAATTAGAGCCAGATATAGGCAGTGCCGTCCATAGTGCTGGATGGACAGTGGTTGCGTGCCAAACAACTGAGATCTAGTTCTCAACACTTTCACAAATTTCCATCAGTTGAGGTTCAACTTACTGCTCCGGTTGAGTAGAGGGTAGCCTTCAAAGCTGGAATCAGTAGCACTCAGGTGAGAAGAACGGGAAGCAGAGAAACCCATTCCGCTGGCAGTGTCCTACGGGGAACAGCCTATCTGGCAGCCACAACTGAATGTTTGCAACCGCGGCAGAGCTAGGCAGGTGTAATTGTGCAGCAATGCAAACTGCATAACCTGTCCAAATTTCATGGGTGGACAAGGAACCATGGGTGATTTACAAGGAGATGTTCACCCGGAACAGCCGGAGGCCTTCCTGCAGCAATATTACGGAATTCTTCCTAAGAAGCCTTGAAAGCAGTGAAATGCTCCTATGTTGCAATAACTCAGAACCTCATTCTGAGTGTTCCAGGCAGAGGTCATTGGGATGAACACAACCGTGGACTAATTAGAACCAGATGTAGGCAGTGCCGTCCGTAGTGCTCGATGGACAGTGGTGGCGTGCCAAACAACTAAGCTCTAGTTCTCAACACTTTCACAAAGGGCCATAAGTTGAGGTTCAACTTACTGCTCTGGTTGAGTAGAGTGTAGCCTTCAAAGCTGGTATTAGTAGCAGTCACGTGAGTAGAAAGGGAAGCAGATATACCCAGTCCGCTCGCAGTTTCCTACGGGGACCAGCCTATCTGGCTGCGACTCCTGAATGTTTGCAATCGCGGCAGAGCTAGGCAAGCGCAATTGTCCAGCAATGAATCACCTGGCCAAATTTCACGGGTGTACAAGAAACCCCGGGGGATTTACAAGGAGATGTTCACCCGGAACAAACAGAGGCCTGAAGGCACCAACATTCTGGAATTCTGCCTGAGAAGCCTTGAAAGCAGTGAAAGGCTCCTATGTTTCAATAACTCAGAACCTCATTCTGAGTGTTCCCGGCAGAGGTCATTCGGCTGAACACAACCGTGGACTAATTAGAGCTTGATGTAGGCAGTGCCGTCCATAGTGCTGGATGGACAGTGGTGTCGTGCAAACAACAGAGCTCTAGTTCTCAACACTTTCACAAAGTGACATAAGTTGTGGTTCAACTTACTGCTCCGGTTGAGTAGAGTGTAGCCTTCAAAGCTGGAATCAGTAGCACTCAGGTGAGTAGAACCGGAAGCAGATATACCCAGTCCTCTGGCAGTGTCCTACGGGGACCAGCCTCTATGGCTGCCACGCCTGAATGTTTGCAACCGTGGCAGACTTAGGCAGATGCAATTGTGCAGCAGTGCAAACTGCATAACCTGGCCAAATTTCACGGGTGTACAAGAAACCACGGGGGATTTACAAGGAGATGTTTACCTGGAACAGCCGCAGGCCTGACAGCACCAACATTCTGGAATTCTGCCTGAGTAGCCTTGAAAGCAGGGAAACGCTCCTATGTTGCAATAACTCAGAACCTCATTCTGAGTGTTCCCGGCAGAGGTCATTCGGATGAACACAACCGTGGACTAATTAGAGCCAGATGTAGGCAGTGCCTTCCATAGTGCTGGATGGACAGTGGTGGCGTGCCAAACAACTGACCTCTAGTTCTCAAAACTTTCTCACAGTGCCATCAGTTGAGGTTCAACTTACTGCTCCGGTTGAGTAGAGTGTATCCGTTAAAGCTGCAATCAGTAGCACTCAGGTGAGAAGATCGGGAAGCAGATATACCCAGTCCTCTGGCAGTGTCCTACGAGGACCAGCCTATCTGGCTGCCACGCCTGAATGTTTGCAACTGGGGCACAGCTACGCAGGCGCAATTGTGCAGCAATGCAAACTGCATAACCTGGCAAAATTTCACGGGTGGACAAGAAAAAACGGGGGATTTACAAGGAGATGTTCACCCGTAACAGCCAGAGGCCTGCCGCCAGCAAAATTCGGGAATTCTTCCTAAGAAGCCTTGAAAGCAGTGAAACCCTCCTATGTTGCAATATTTCTGAACCTCATTCTGAATGTTCCCGGCAGAGCTCATTTGTCTGAACACAACCGTGGACTAATTAGAGCCAGATGTAGGCAGTGCCGTCCATAGCGCTGGATGGATAGTAGTGGCGTGCCAAACAACTGAGCTCTAGTTCTCAACACTTTCACTATGTGCCGTCAGTTGAGATTCAACTAACTGCTCCCGTTGAAGAGAGTGTAGACGTTAAAGCGGGAATCAGTAGCACTCAGGTGTGAACGGGAAGCATATATACAAAGTCTGCTGGCAGTGTCCTACGGGGACCAGTCTATCTAGCTGCCACGCCTGAATGTTTGCAACCCTGGCGGAGCTAGGCAGGCGCAATTGTGCAGCAATGCAAACTGCAAAACCTGGCCAAATTTCACGGGTGTACAAGAAACCACCGGGGATTTAGAAGGAGATGTTCACCCAGAGTAGACGGAGGCCTGCCGGCAGCAAGATTCCGGAATTCTTCCTTAGAAGCCTTGAAAGCAGTGAAACGCTCTTATATTGCAACAACTTGGAACCTCATTCTGAGTGTTCCTGGCCGAGGAAATTTGGCTGAACACAACCGTGGACTAATTAGAGCCAGATGTAGGCAGTGCCATCCATAGTGCTGGATGGACACTGGTGGCGTGCCAAACAAGTGAGCTCTAGTTCTCAACACTTTCACAAAGTGCCATCAGTTGAGGTTCAACTTACTGCTCCGGTTGAGTAGAGTGTAGCCATCAAAGCTGGAATCAGTAGCACTCAGGTGAGAAGAACGGTAAGCAGATATAACCAGTCTACTGGCAGTGTTCTACGGGGACCAGCCTATCTGGCTGCCACGACTGAGTGTTTGCAACCACGACAGAGCTACGCAGGCGCAATTGTGCAGCAATGCAAACTGCATAACCTGGCCAAATATCACGGGTGTACAAGAAAGCACGGGGGATTTACAAGAAGATGTTCACCCGGAACAGCCGGAAGCCTGCCGGCAGAAAGATTCCGGAATCCTTCCTAAGAAGCCTTAAAAAAGTGAAATGCTCCTATTTTACAGTAACTCAGAACCTCATTCTGAGTGTTCCCGGCAGAGGTCATTTGGCTGAACACAACCGTGGAGTAATTAGAGCCAGATGTAGGCAGTGCCGTCCATAGTGCTGGATGGACGCTGGTGGCGTGCCAAACAACTGAGCTCTAGTTCTGTACACTTTCACAAAGTGCCATAAGTTGAGGTTCATCTTACTGCTCCGGGTGAGTAGAGAATAGCTGTCATACCTGGAATCAGTAGCACTCAGGTGAGAAGAACGGGAAGCAGATATACCCAGTCCGCTGGCTGTGTTTTACAGACTATCTGGCTTCCACGCCTGAATGATTGCAACCGCGGCACAGTTAGGCATGCGCAATTGTGCAGCAATGCAAACTGCATAACCTGGCCAAATTTCACGGGTGTACAAGAAACCACGGGGGATTTACAAGCCGATGTTCATCAGGAAGAGATGGAGGGTTACCAGCAGCAATATTCCGGAATTTTTCCTAAGAAGCCTTGAAAGCAGTAAAACGCTCCTATGTTGCAATAACTCCGAACCTCATTCTGAGTGTTCCCGGCAGAGGTCATTCGGCTGAAAACAACCGTGGACTAATTAGAGACAGATGTAGGCAGTGCTGTCCATAGTTCTGGATGGACAGTGGTGGCGTGCCAAACAACTGAGCTCTAGTTCTCAACACTTTCACAAAGGCACAAAAGTTGAGGTTCAACTCACTGCTCCGGTTGAGTAGAGTGTAGCCGTCAAAGCTGGAATCAGTAGCACTCAAGTGAGAAGAACGGGAAGCAGATATACCCAGTCCCCTAGCAGTGTCCTACGGGGACCAGACTATCTGGCGGCCAGGCCAGAATGTTTGCAACCGCGACAGAGCTAGGCAGGCGTAATTGTGCAGCAATACAAACTACATCACCTGGCCAAATTTCACGGGTTTACAAGAAACCACTGGGGATTTATAAGGAGATATTCACCAGGAACAGACTTAGGCCTGCCGGCAGCATCATTCCGGAATCCTTCCTCAGAAGCCTTGAAAGCAGTGAAACGCTCCTATATTGCAATAACTCAGAACTTCATTCTGAGTGTTCCGGGCAGAGGTCATTCGGCTGAACACAACCGTGGACTAATTAGAGCCAGATGTATGCAGTGCCGCCCATAGTGCTGGATGGACAGTGGTGGCGTGCCAAAAAACTGAGCTCTAGTTCTCTACACTTTCACAAAGTGCCATAAGTTGAGGTTCACCTTACTGCTCCGGGTGAGTACAGTGTAACCGTTAAAGCTGGAATCAGTAGCACTCAGGTGAGAAGAAAGGGAAGCAGATATACCCAGTCTGGTGGCAGTGTCTAACGGGGACCAGCCTATCTCGCTTCCACGCCTCAATGTTTGCACCCGAGGCAGAGCTAGGTAGGCGCAATTGTGCAGCAATGCAAACTGCATAACCTGGCCAAATTTCACGGGTGTACAAGAAACCACGGGGGATTTACGAGGAGATGTTCACCCGGAACAGCCGGAAGCCTGCCGGCAGCAACATTCCGGAATTCTTCCTGAGAAGCCTTGAAATTACTGAAACGCTCCTATGTTGCAATAACTGAGAACCTCATTCTGAGTGTTCCCGTCAGAGGTCATTCGGCTAAACACAACAGTTGACTAATTAGAGCAAGATGTAGGCAGTGCCGTCCATAGTGCTGAATGGACAGTGGTGGCATGCCAAACAACTGCGCTCTAGTTCTCAACACTTTTACAAAGTGCCATAAGTTGAGGTTCAACTTACTGCTCCGGGTGAGTAGAGTGTAGCTCTCAAAGCTCGAATCAGTAGCACTCAGGTGAGAAGAACGGAAAGCAGATATACCCAGTCCGCTGGCAGTGTCTAACGGGGACCAGCCTATCTGGCTGCCACACCTCAATGTTTGCACCCGCGGCAGAGCTAGGCAGGCGCAATTGTGCAGCAATGCAAACTGCATAACCTGGCCAAATTTCACGGGTTTACAAGAAACCACGGGGGATTTACAAGGAGATGTTCAACCGGAACAGCCGGAGGCCTGCCGGCAGCAACATTCCGGAATTCTTCCTGAGAAGCCTTGAAATCACTGAAACGCTCCTATGTTGCAATAACTGAGAACCTCATTCTGAGGGTTCTCGGCAGAGGTCATTCGGATGAACACAACCTTTGATTAATTAGAGCCAGATGAAGGCAGGGCCGTTCATAGTGCTTGATGGACAGTGGTGGCCTTCAAAACAACTGATCTCTAGTTCTCAACACTTTCACAAAGTGCCACAAGTTGAGGTTCAACTTACTCCTCCGGTTGAGTAGAGTATAGCCGTCAAAGCTGGAATCAGTAGCACTCAGGTGAGAAGAACGGGAAGCAGATATAGCCAGTCCGCTGGCAGTGTCCTACGGGGACCAGCCTATCTGGCTGCCACTCCTGAATGTTTGCAACCGCGGCAGAGCTAGGCAGGCGCTATTGTGCAGGAATGAGAGCTGCAAAACCTGGCCAAATTTCACGGGTGTACAAGAAACCAAGGGGGATTTACAAGTAGATGTTCACCCGGAACAGCCGGAGGCCTGCTGGCAGCAAGATTCCAGAATTCTTCTTAAGAATCCTTCAAAGCAATGAAACGCTCCTATGTTGCAGTAACTCAGAACCTCATTCTGAGTGTTCCCGGCTGAGGACATTCGGCTGAACACAACCGTGGACTCATTAGAGCCAGATGTAGGCATTGCCGTCCATAGTGCTGGATGGACATTAGTGGCGTGCCAAACAACTGCGCTCTAGTTCTCAACACTTTCACAAAGTGCCATAAGTTGAGGTTCACCTTACTGCTCCGGGTGAGTAGAGTTTAACCATCAAACCTGGAATCAGTAGCAATCAGGTGAGAAGAATGGGAAGCAGATATACCCA
Source organism: Dipodomys merriami (assembly GCF_024711535.1). Lineage (NCBI taxonomy): Eukaryota > Metazoa > Chordata > Mammalia > Rodentia > Heteromyidae > Dipodomys > Dipodomys merriami. The sequence goes on from NW_027206067.1 coordinate 609,029, forward strand.
GTCCGCTGGCAGTGTCCTATGGGGACCAGCCGATCTGGCTGCCACGCCTGAATGTTTGCAAATGCGGCAGAGCTAGGCAGGCTCAATTGTGCAGCAATGCAAACTGCATAACCTGGCCAAATTGCACGGATTTACAAGAAATCATGGGGGATTTAAAAGGAGATGTTCTCCCGGAACAGCCGGAGGCCTGCCGGCAGCAAGATTCCGGAATTCTTCCTAAGAAGCCTTGAAAGCAGTGATATGCTCCTATGTTGCAGTAACTCAGACCTCATTCTGAGTGTTCCCGGCAGAGGTCATTCGGCTGAACACAACCGTGGACTAATTAGAGCCAGATGTAAGCAGTGCCGTCCATAGTGCTGGAGGAGAGTGGTGGTGTGCCAAACAACTGAGCTCTAGTTCTCAACACTTTCATAAAGGGCCATAAGTTGAGGTTCAACTTACTGTTCCGGTTGAGTAGAGTTTAGCCGTCAAACCTGGAATCAGCAGCACTCAGGTGAGAAGAACGGGAAGCAGATATACCCAGTCCGCTGGCAGTGTCCGACGGGGACCAGCCTATCTGGCTGCCACGCCTGAATGTTTGCAACCGCGGCAGAGCTAGGGAGGCCCAATTGTGCAGCAATGAAAACTGTATAATCCGGGCAAATTTCACGGTTGTACATGAAACCACGGGGGATATACAAGGAGATGTTCACCCGGAACAGCGGGAGGCCTGCCGGCAGCAAGATTCCGGAATTCTTCCTATGAATCCTTGAAAGCACTGATACACTCCTATGTTGCAGGAACTCAGAACCTCATAATGCAGAGGTCATTGGGCTGAACACAACCGTGGACTAATTAGAGGCAGATGTAGACAGTGCCCTCCATAGTGCTGGATGGACAGTGGTGGCGTGCCAAACAACTGAGCTCTGGTTCTCAACACTTTCACAAAGTGCCTTAAGTTGAGGTTCACCTTACTCCTCCGGGTGATTAGAGTGTAGCCGTCAAAGATGGAATCAGTAGCACTCAGGTGAGAAGAACGGGAAGCAGATATACCCAGTCCGCTGGCAGTGTCCTACGGGGACCAGCCTATCTGGCTGCCACGCCTGAATGTTTGCAAACCCGGTAGAGCTAGGTAGGCGCAATTGTGCAGCAATGCAAACTGCATAACCTGGCCAAATTTCCCGGGTGTACATGAAACCACGGGGGATTTACAAGGAGATGTTCACCCAAAACAGCCGAAGGCCTGCCCACAGGAACCTTCCCGAATTGTTCCTGAGAAGCCTTGAAAGCATTGAAACGCTCCTATGTTGCAATAACTCAGAACCTCATTCTGAGTGTTCCCGGCAGAGGTCATTTGGCTGAACACAACAGTGGACTAATTAGAGCCAGATGTATGAAGTGCCTTCCATAGTGCTGGATGGACAGTGGTGGCGTGCCAAACAACTGAGCTGTAGTTCTCAACACTTTCACAAAGTGCCATAAGGTGAGGTTCAACTGACTGCTCCGGTTGAGTAGAGTGTAGCCTTCAAAGCTGGAATCAGTAGCACTCAGGGGAGAAGAACGGGAAGCAGATCTAGCCAGTCCCCTGGCAGTGTCCTATGGGTACAGGCCAACTGGCTGCCACGCCTGAATGTTTGCAACCACGGCAGAGCTAGGCAGGCGCAATTGTGCAGCAATTCAAACTGCATAACCTGGCCAAATTTCACGGGTGTTCAAGAAACCACCGGGGATTTATAAGGAGATGTTCACTGGGAACAGCCCGAGGACTGCCGGCACCAACATTCTGGAATTCTTCCTGAGAAGCCTTGACAGCAGTGAAACACTCCTATGTTCCAATAACTCAGAACCTCATTCTGAGTGTTCCCGGCAGAGGTCATTCGGCTGAACCCAACCGTGGACTAATTCAGCCAGATGTAGGCAGTGCTGTCCGTAGTACTGGATGGACAGTGGTGGCGTGCCGAACAACTGAGCTCTAGTTCTCAACACTTTCACAAAGAGCCATAAGTTGAGGTTCAACTTACTGCTCCGGTTGAGTAGAGTGTAGTGTCAAAGCTGGAATCAGTAGCACTCAGGTGAGAAGAACGGGAAGCAGATAGACGAAGTCCGCCGGCAGTGTCCTACGGAGACCAGCCTATCTGGCTGCCACGCCTGAATGGTTGCAACCGTGGTAGATGTAGGCAGCCGCAATTGTGCAGCAATGCAAACTGCATAACCCTGCCAATTTTCACGGGTGTACTAGAAACCACGGGTGATTTACAAGGAGGTGTTCACACGGAACAGCCGGAGGCCTGCCGGCACCAAGATTCCCGAATCGTTCCTAAGAAGCGTTGAAAGCAGTGAAACGCTCATATGTGGCAGTAACTCAGAACCTGATTCTGAGTGTTTCAGACAGAGGTCATTCCGCTGAACACAACCATGGATTAATTAGAGCAAGATGTAGGCAGTGCCGTCCATAGTGCTCTAATTCTCAACACTTTCAAAAAGTGCCATAAGTTGAGGATCAACTTACTGCTCCGGTTGAGTAGAGTGTAGCCGTCAAAGCTGGAATAAGTAGGACTCAAGTGAGAAGAACGGGAAGCAGATATACCCAATCTACTGGCAGTGTCCTAAGGAGACCAGCATATCTGGCTGCAACGCCTGAATGATTGCACCCCAGCCACACCTTGGCAGGCGCAATTGTGCAGCAATGCAAACTGCATAACCTAGCCAAATTTCACTGGTGTAAAAGAAAGCACAGGGGATTTACAAGGAGATGTTCACCCGGAACCGCCGGAGGCCTGCCGTCACCAACATTCTGGAATTCTGCCTGAGAATCCTTGAAAGCAGTGAAACGCTCCTATGTTGCAATAACTCAGAACGTCATTCTGAGTGTTCCAGGCAGAGGTCATTCGGCTAAACACAACCGTGGACTAATTAGTGCCAGATGTAGGCAGTGCCTTCCAGAGTGCTGGATGGACAGTGGTAGCGAGCCAAACAACTGAGCTCTAGTTCTCAACACTTTCACAAAGTGCCATAAGTGGAGGTTCAACTTACTGCTCCGGTTGAGTTGAGTGTAGCCGTCAAAGCTGGAATCAGTTGCACTCAATTGAGAAGAACGGGAAGCAGATATACCCAGTCCGCTGGCAGTGTCCTACGGGGACCAGCCTATCTGGCTGCCACGCCTGAATGTTTACAACCGCGGCAGAGCTAGGCAGGCGCAAATGTGCAGCAATGCAAACTGCATAACTTGGCCAAATTTCACGGGTGTACAAGAAAATACGGGGGATTTACAAGGAGATTTTCACCCGGAACAGCAGGAGGCCTGCCGGCAGCAAGATGCCGGAATTCTTCCTAAGAAGCCTTGAAATCAGTGAAACGCTCCTATGTTGCAGTAACTCAGAACATCATTCTGAGTGTTATGGGCAGAGGTCATTCGGCTGTACACAACACTGGACTAATTAGAGCCAGATGTAGGCAGTGCCGTCCATAGTGCTGCATGGACAGTAGTGATGTGCCAAACAACTGAGCTCTAGTTCTCAACACTTTCACAAAGTGCCATAAGTTGAGGTTCAACTTACTGCTCCGGTTAAGTAGAGTGTAGCCGTCAAAGCTAGAATCAGTAGCACTCAGGGGAGAATAATGGGAAGCAGATATACCCAGTCCGCTGGCAGTGTCCTACAGGGACCAGCCTATCTGGCTGCCAGGCCAGAAAGTTTGCAACCGTGGCAGAGCTAGGCAGGCGCAATTGTGCAGCAATGCAAACTGCATAACCTGGCCAAATTTCACGGGTGTACAAGAAACCACGGCGGATTTACAAGGAGATGTTCACCCGGAAGAGTCGGAGGCCTGCCGGCAGCAAGATTCCGGAATCCTTCCTAAGAAGCCTTGAAAGCAGTGAAACGCTCCTATGTTGCAATAACCCAGAACCTCATTCTGAGTGTTCCCGGCATTTGTCATTCGGCTGAACACAACCGTGGACTAATTAGAGGGAGATGTAGGCATTGCTGTCCTTATGGCTGGATGGAAAGTGGTGGTGTGCCCAACAACTGAGCTCTAGTTCTCTACACTTTCAGAAAGTGGCATAAGTTGAGGTTCAAATTACTCCTCGGGTTGAGTAGAGTGTAGCCGTCAAAGCTGGAATCAGTAGCACTCAGGTGAGAAGAAGGTGAAGCAGATATACCCAGTCCGCTGGCAGTGTCCTACGGGGACCAGCCTTTATGGCTGCCACGCCTGAATGTTTGCAACCGTGGCCGAGCCAGGGAGGCGCAATTTTGCAGCAATGCAAGTTGCAGAACCTGGCCAAATTTCACGGATGTACAAGAAACCATGGGGGAATTACAAGGAAATGTTCCCCCGGAACAGCCTGAGGCCTACCAGCAGCAAGATTCCGGAATTCTTCCTGTGAAGCCTTGAAAGCAGTGAAAAGCTCCTAAGTTGCAGAAACTCAGACCCTCATTCTGAGTGTTCCTGGCAGAGGTCATATGGCTGAACACAACCGTGGACTAATTAGAGGTAGATGTAGGCAGTGCCATCCATAGTGCTGGATGGACAGTGGTGGCGTGACAAACAACTGAGCTCTAGTTCTCAACACTTTCACAAAGGGCCATAAGTTGAAGTTCAACTTACTGCTCCGGTTGAGTAGAGTGTAGCCGTCAAAGCTGGAATCAGTAGCACTCAGCTGAGAAGTACGGGAAGCAGTTATACCCAGTCCGCTGGCAGTGTCCTACTGGGACCAGCCTATCTGGCTGCAACGCCTGAATGTTTGCAACCGCCACAAAGCAAGTCAGGCGCAATTGTGCAGCAATGCATGCTGCATAAGCTAGCCAAATATCAAGGGTGTTCAAGAAACCACGGGGGATTGACAAGGAGATGTTCACCTGGAACAGCCGGAGTCCTTCCGGCAAAAAGATTCCGGAAATCTTAATGTTAAGCCTTGAAAGCAGTGAAACGCTCCTATGTTGCAATAACTCAGACCCTCATTCTGAGTGTTCCCGGCAGAGGTCATTCAGCTGAACACAACCGTGGACTAATTAGAGCCAGATGTAGGCAGTGCCGTCCATAGTGCTAGATGGACAGTGGTGGCGTGCCAAACAATTGAGCTCTAGTTCTCAACACTTTCACAAAGTGCCATACATTGAGGTTCAAATTACTGCTCCGGTTGAGTAGAGTGTAGCCATCAAAGCTGGAATCAGTAGCACTCAGGTGAGAAGAACGGCAAGCAGATATTCGCAGTCCGTTGGCAGTGTTTTTCGGGGACCAGCCTATCTTTCTGCCACGCCTGAATGTTTGCAACCGCGGCAGAGCTAGGAAGGCACAATTGTGCAGCAAGCAAACTGCATAACCTGGTCAAATTTCACGAGTGTACAAGAAACCACGGGGGATTTACAAGTAGATGTTCACCCGGAAAAGGGGGAGGCCTGCCGGCAGCAAGATTCCGAAATTCTTCCTAAGAAGCCTTGAAAGCAGTGAAACGCTCCTATGTTGCAGTAACTCAGAACCACATTCTGAGTGTTTCTGGAAGAGCTCATTGGTCTGAACACGACCGTGGACTAATTAGAGCCAGATGTAGGCAGTGCCGTCCAGAGTGCTGGATGGACAGTGGTGGCGAGCCAAACAACTGAGCTCTAGTTCTCAACACTTTCACAAAGTGACATAAGTGGAGGTTCAACTTACTGCTCCGGTTGGGTTGAGTTGAGTGTAGCCGTCAAAGCTGGAATCAGTAGCACTCAGGTGAGAAGAACGGGAAGCAGATATAGCCAGTCCGCTGGCAGTTTCCTACGGGGATCAGCCTATCTGGTTGCCACGCCTGAATGTTTGCAACCGTGGCAGAGCTAGGCAGGCGCAATTGTGCAGCAATGCAAACTGCATGACCTGGCCAAATTTCACGGGTGTACAAGAAACCACGGAGGATTAACAAGGAGATGTTCACCCGGAACAGCCGGAGGCCTGCTGGCAGCAACATTCCGGAATTCTTCCTGAGAAACATTCAAAGAAGTGAAACACTCCTATGTTGCAATAACTCAGAACCTCATTGTGAGTGTTCCCGGCAGAGGTCATTCGGCTGAACACAACCGTGGACTAATAAGAGGCAGATGTAGGCAGTGCCGTCCATAGTACTGGATGTACAGTGGTGGCGTGCCAAACAACTGAGCTCTAATTCTCAACACGTTCAAAAAGTGCCATAAGTTGAGGTTCAACTTAGTGCTCCGGTTGAGTAGAGTGTAGCCGTCAAAGCAGGAATCAGTAGCACTCAGATGAGAAGAACGGGAATCAGATATACCTAGTCCGCTGGCAGTGTCCTACGGGGACCAGCCTATCTGGGAGCCACGCCTGAATGTTTACAACCGCAGCAGAGCTAGTCAGGCGTGATTGTGCAGCAATGGAAGCTGCATAACCTGGCCAAATTTCACGGGTGTACAAGAAACCACGGGGGATTTACAAGGAGATGTTCACCCGGAACAGCCAGAGGCCTGCCGGCAGCAAGATTCCGTAATCCTTCCTAAGAAGCCTTGAAAGCATTCAAACGCTACTATGTTGAAATAACTCAGAACCTCATTCTGAGTGTTCCCGGCAGAGGTCATTCGGCTGAACATAACCGTGGACTAATTAGAGCCAGATGTAGGCAGTGCCGTCCATAGTGCTGGATGGACAGTGGTGGCGTGCCAAACAACTGAGCTCTAGTTCTCAACACTTTCACAAAGTGCCATAAGTTGAGTTTCAACTTACTGCTCCGGTTGAGTAGATTGTAGTCCTCAAAGCTGGAATCAGTAGCACTCAGGTGAGAAGAACGGCAAGCAGATATTCGCAGTCAGTTGGCAGTGTTTTTCGGGGACCAGCCTATCTTTCTGCCACGCCTGAATGTTTGCAACCGCGGCAGAGCTAGGAAGGCACAATTGTGCAGCAAGCAAACTGCATAACCTGGTCAAATTTCACGAGTGTACAAGAAACCACGGGGGATTTACAAGTAGATGTTCACCCGGAAAAGGGGGAGGCCTGCCGGCAGCAAGATTCCGAAATTCTTCCTAAGAAGCCTTGAAAGCAGTGAAACGCTCCTATGTTGCAGTAACTCAGAACCTCATTCTGAGTGTTTCTGGAAGAGCTCATTGGTCTGAACACGACCGTGGACTAATTAGAGCCAGATGTAGGCAGTGCCGTCCAGAGTGCTGGATGGACAGTGGTGGCGAGCCAAACAACTGAGCTCTAGTTCTCAACACTTTCACAAAGTGACATAAGTGGAGGTTCAACTTACTGCTCCGGTTGGGTTGAGTTGAGTGTAGCCGTCAAAGCTGGAATCAGTAGCACTCAGTTGAGAAGAACGGGAAGCAGATATACCCAGTACGCTGGCAGTGTCCTACGGGGACCAGCCTATCTGGCTGCCATGCCTGAATGTTTGCAACCGCGGCAGAGCTAGGCAGGCACAATTGTGCAGCAATGCAAACTGCATAACTTGGCCGAATTTCCCGGGTGTACAAGAAAACAAGGGGGATTTACAAGGAGATTTTCACCCGGAACAGCAGGAGGCCTGCCGGCAGCAAGATTCCGGAATTCTTCCTAAGAAGCCTTGAAAGCAGTGAAACGCTCCTATGTTGCAAAAACTCAGAACCTCATTCTGAGTGTTCCCGGCCGAAGTCATTCGGCTGAACACAACCGTGGACTAATTAGAGCCAGATGTAGGCAGTGCCGTCCATAGTGCTGGATGGACAGTGGTGGCGTGCCAAACAACAGAGCTCTACTTCTCAACACTTTCACAAAGGGCCATAAGTTGAGGTTCAACTTCCTGTTCCGGTTGAGTAGAGTGTAACCTTCAAAGCTGGAATCAGTAGCAATCAGGTGAGAAGAACGGGAAGCAGATATACCCAGTCCGCTGGCAGTGTCCAATGGGGACCCGCCTATCTGGCTGCCAGGCCTGAATGTTTGTAACCACGGCAGAGCTAGGCAGGCACAATTGTGCAGCATTGCAAACTGCATAACTTGGCCAAATTTCACGGGTGTACAAGAAAACACAGGTGATTTACAAGGAGATGATCACCCGGAACAGCAGGAGGCCTGCCGGCAGCAAGATTCCGGAATTCTTCCTAAGAAGCCTTGAAAGCAGTGAAACGCTCCTATGTTGCGGTAACTCAGAACCTCATTCGGAGTGTTCCGGGCAGAGGTCATTCGGCTGAACACAACAGTGGACTAATTAGAGCCAGATGTATGCAGTGCCGTCCATAGTGCTGGATGGAAAGTGGTGGTGTGCCAAAGAACAGAGCTCTAGTTCTCTACACTTTCACAAAGTGGCATAAGTTGAGGTTCAAATGACTCCTCCGGTTGAGTAGAGTGTAGCTATCAAAGCTGTAATCAGTAGCACTCAGGTGACAAGAACGTGAAGCAGATATGCCCAGTCCCCTGGCAGTCTCCTACGGGGACCAGCCTATCTGGCTGCCACGCCTGAATGTTTGCAACCGCGGCCGAGCTAGGCTGGCGCAATTGTGCAGCAATTCAAGCTGCAGAACATGGCCAAATTTCACGGGTGTACAAGAAACCACGGGGGATTTTCAAGTAGATATTCACCCGGAACAACCGGAGGCCTGCCCGCAGCAAGATTCCAGAATCCTTCTTAAGAAGCCTTGAAAGCAGTGAAACGCTCCTATGTTGCAATAACTCATTATCTCATGCTGAGTGGTCCCGGCAGAGGTCATTCAGCTTAACACAACCGTGGACTAATTAGAGCCAGATGTAGACAATGCCGTCCATAGTGCTGGATGTACAGTGGCGGCGTGCCAAACAACTTAGCTCTAGTTCTCAACACTTTCACAAAGTGCCATAAGTTGAGGTTCAACTTACTGCTCCGGTTGGGTAGAGTGTAGCCCTGAAAGCGGGAATCAGTAGCACTCAGGTGAGAAGAACGGGAAGCAGATATACCCAGTCCGCTGGCAGTGTCCTACAGGGACCAGCCTATCTGGCTGCAACGCCTGAATGTTTGCAACCGCGGCAGAGCAAGGCAGACGCAATTGTATAGCAATGCAATCTGCATAACCTGGCCAAATTTCACTGGTGTACAAGAAACCACGGGGGATTTTCAAGTAGATGTTCACCCGGAACAGCTGGAGGCCTGCCAGCAGCAAGATTCCGGAATTCTTCCTAAGAAGCCTTGAAAGCAGTGAAACGCTCCTATGTTGCATTAACTCAGAACCTCTTTCTGAGTGTTCCCGACATATGTCATTCGGCTGAACAAAACCGTGGACTAATTAGAAGCAGATGTAGGCATTGCCGTCCATAGTTCTGGATGGAAAGTGGTGTTGTGCAAAACAACTGAGCTCTAGTTCTCAACACTTTCACAAAGTGTTATAAGTTGGGGTTCAAATTACTGCTCCGGTTGAGTAGAGTGTAGCCATCAAAGCTGGAATCAGTAGCACTCAGGTGAGAAGAACGGGAAGCAGATATACCCAGTCCGCGGGCAGTGTCCTACGGGGACCAGCCAATCTTGGTGCCACGCCTGAATGTTTGCAAGCTCGGCAGAACTAGGCAGGCGCCATTGTGCAGCAATGCAAGCTGCATAACCAGGGCAAATATCACGGGTGTACAAGAATCCACGGGGGATTTACAAGGAGATTTTCACCCGGAACAGCCGGAGGCCTTCCGGCAGCAACATTCCGGAATTCTTCCTGAGAAACATTCAAAGAAATGAAACGCTCCTATGTTGCAATAACTCAGAACCTCATTGTGAGTGTTTCCGGCAGACGTAATTCGGCTGAACACAACAGTGGACTAATTAGACGCAGATGTAGGCAGTGCCCTCCATAGTGCTGGATGGACAGTGGTGGCGTGCCAAACAACTGATCTCTAGTTCTCAACACGTTCACAAAGTGCCATAAGTTGAGGTTCACCTTAGTGCTCCGGTTGAGTAGAGTGTAGCCGTCAAAGCTGGAATCAGTATCACTCAGATGAGAAGAACGGGAATCAGATATACCCAGTACGCTGGCAGTGTCCTACGGGGGCCAGCCTATCTGGGAGCCACGCCTGAATGTTTACAACCGCTGCAGAGCTAGTCAGGCGTGATTGTGCAGCAATGCAAGCTGCATAACCTGGCCAAATTTCACTGGTGTACAAGAAACCACGGGGGATTTACAAGGAGATGTTCACCCGGAACAGCCGGAGGCCTGCCGGTAGCAACATTCCGGAATTCTTCCTGTGAAGCCTTGAAAGCAGTGAAACGCTCCTATGCTGCAGTAACTCAGAACCTCATTCTGAGTGTTCCCCACAGAGGTCATTTGGCTGAACACAACTGTGGACTAATTAGAGCAAGATGTAGGCAATGCTGTCCATAGTGCTGGATGCACAGTGGTGGCATGCCAAACAACTGAGCTCTAGTTCTCAACACTTTCACAAAGTGCCATAAGTTGAGGTTCAACTTACTGCTCCGGTTGAGTAGATTGTCGCCCTCAAAGCTGGAATCAGTAGCACTCAGGTGAGAAGAACGGGAAGCAGATATACGCAGTCCGTTGGCAGTGTCCTTCGGAGACCAGCCTATATTTCTGCCACGCCTGAATGTTTGCAACCGCGGCAGAGCTAGTCAGGCGTGATTGTGCAGCAATGCAAACTGCATAACCTGGTCAAATTTCATGGGTGTACACGAAACCACGGGGATTTACAAGTAGATGTTTACCCGGAAAATGGGGAGGCCTGCCGGCAGCAAGATTCCGAAATTCTTCCTAAGAAGCCTTGAAAGCAGTGAAATGCTCCTATGTTGCATTAACTCAGACCTTCATTCTGAGTGTTTCCGGAAGAGATCATTGGTCTGAACACAACCTTGGACTAATTAGAGCCAGATGTAAGCAGTGCCGTCCATAGTCCTGGATGGACAGTGGTGGCGTGCAAAAAAACTGAGCTCTAGTTCTCAACACTTTCACAAAGGCCATAAGTTGAGGTTCAACTTACTGCTCCGGTTGAGTAGAGTGCAGACGTCAAAGCTGGAATCAGTAGCACTCAGTGAGAAGAAGGAGAAGCAGATATACCCAGTCCGCTGGCAGTGTCCAACGGGGACCAGCCTATCTGGCTGCCACGCCTGAATGTTCCCAACCGTGGCAGAGCAAGGCAGGTGCATTTGTGCAGCAATGCAAACTGCATAACCTAACCAAATTTCACGGGTGTACAAGAAACCACGGGGGATTTACTATGAGATGTTAACCAGGAACAACTGGAGGCCTACCCGCAGCAAGATTCCGGAATCCTTCTTAAGAAGCCTTGAAAGCAGTGAAACGCTCCTATGTTGCAATAGCTCAGAACCTCATTCTGAGTGTTCCCGGCAGAGGTCATTCGGCTGAACACAACCCTGGACTAATTAGAGCCAGATGTAGGCAGTGCCGTCCATAGTGCTGGATGGACAGTGGTGGCGTTCCAAACAACTGAGCTCTAGTTCTCAACACTTTCACAAAGGGCCATAAGTTGAGGTTCAACTTACTGCTCCGGTTGAGTAGAGTGTAGCCGTCAAAGATGGAATCAGTAGCACTCAGTGAGAAGAAGGAGAAGCAGATATACCCAGTCTGCTGGCAGTGTCCAATCGGGACCAGCCTATCTGGCTGCCACGCCTGAATGCTGGCAACCAAGGCAAACCTTGGCAGGCACAATTGTGCAGCAATGCAAACTGCATAACCTGGCCCAATTTCACTGGTGTACAAGATACCACGGGGGATTTACAAGGAGATGTTCACCCTGAACAGCCAGAGGCCTTCCGGCACCAACATTCTGGAATTCTGCCTGAGAAGCCTTGAAAGCAGTGAAACGCTCCTAAGTTGCAGTAACTCAGACCCTCATTCTCAGTATTCCCGGCAGAGGTCATTCGGCTGAACACAACTGTGGACTAATTAGATCCAGATGTAGGGAGTGCCATCCATAGTGCTGGATGGACATCGGTTGGGTGCCAAAAAACTGAGCTCTAGTTCTCATCAATTTCACAAAGTGCCATAAGTTGAGGTTCAACTTACTGCTCAAGTTGAGTAGAGTGCAGCCGTGAAAGCTGGAATGAGTAGCACTCAGCTGAGAAGTACGGGAAGCAGATATACCCAGTCCGCTGGCAGTGTCCTACGGGGACCAGCCTATCTGGCTGCAACGCCTGAATGTTTGCAACCGCCGCAAAGCTAGTCATGCGCAATTGTGCAGCAATGCACGCTGCATAACCTAGCCATATATCACGGGTGTTCAAGAAACCACGGGGGATTTACAAGGAGATGTTCACCTGGAACAGCCGGAGTCCATCCGGCAACAAGATTCCGGAAATATTAATGTTAAGCCTTGAATGCAGTGAAACGCTCCTATGTTGCAATAACTCAGAACCTCATTCTGAGTGTTCCCGGCAGAGGTCATTTGGCTGAACACAACCATGGACTAATTAGAGCCAGATGTAGGAAGTGCTGTCCATAGTGCTGGATGGACAGTGGTCGCGTGCCAAACAACTGAGCTATAGTTCTCAACACTTTCACAAAGTGCCATAAGTGGAGGTTCAACTTACTGCTCCGGTTGAGTAGAGTGTAGCCGTCAAAGCTGGAATCAGTAGCACTCATGTGAGAAGACCGGGAAGCAGATATACCCAGTCGGATGGCAGTGTCCTAAGGGGACCAGCCTATGTGGCTGCCACGTCTAAATGTTTACAACCGCGACAGAGCTAGTCAGGCGTGACTGTGCAGCAATGCAAGCTGCATAACCTGGCCAAATATCACGGGTGTACAAGAAACCAAGGGGGATTTACAAGATGTTCACCCGGAACAGCTGCAATCCTGCCAGCAGAAAGATTCCGGAATCCTTCCTAAGAAGCCTTGAAAGCAGTGAAACGCTCCTATATTTCAATAACTCAGAACCTCATTCTGAGTTTTCTGGGGAGAGGTCATTCCGCTGAACACAACCGTGGACTCATTAGAGCCAGATGTAGGCAGTGCCCTCCATATTGCTGGATGGACAGTGGTGGCGTGCCAAACAACTGAGCTCTAGTTCTCAACACTTTCACCAAGAGCCATAATTTGAGGTTCAACTTACTGCTCCGGTTGAGTAGAATGTAACTGTCAAAGCTGGAATCAGTAGCACTCCGGTGAGAAGAACGGGAAGCAGATATAAGCAGTTCGCTGGCAGTGTCCAACGGGGTCCAGTCTATCTGGCTGCCACCCATGAATGTTTACAAATGCGGCAGAGCTAGACAGGCGCTATTGTGGAGCAATGCAAACTGCATGACCTGGCCAAATTTCATGGGTGTACAATAAACGACGGGGGATTTACAAGGAGATTTTCACCCGGAACAGCCGGTGGCCTGCCGGCAGCAAGATTCCGGAATCCTTCCTAAGAAGCCTTGAAAGCAGTGAAACGCTCCTATGTTGCAATAACTCAGAACCTCATTCTGAGTGTTCCCGGCAGAGGTCATTCAGCTGAACACAACGATGGACTAATGAGAGCCAGATATAGGCAGTGCATTTCATAGTGCTGGATGGACAGTGGTGACGTGCCAAACAACTGAGCTCTAGTTCTCAACACTTTCACAAAGTGCCACAATTGAGGTTCACCTTACTGCGCCGCTTGAGTAGAGTGTAGCCGTCAAAGCTGGAATCAGTAGCACTCAGGTGAGAAGAACGGGAAGCAGATATAACCAGTCCCCTGGCAGTGTCCTACGGGGACCAGCCTATCTGGCTGCCACGCCTGAATGTTTGCAACCGCGGCAGAGTTAGGCAGGCGGAATTGTGCAGCAATGCAAACTGCATAACCTGGAAAATTTCACGGGTGTACAAGAAACCCCCGGGGATTTACAAGGAGATGTTCACGCGGAACAGCCGGAGGCCTGCCGGCAGCAACTTTCCAGAATTGTTCCTAAGAAGCCTTGAAAGCAGTGAAACGCTCCCCTGTTGCAATAACTCAGAACCTCATTCTGACTGTTCCCGGCAGAAGTCATTCGGCTGAACACAACCGTGGACTAATTAGAGCCAGATGTAGACAGTGCCGTCCAAAATGCTGTATGGACTGTGGTGGCGTGCCAAACAACTGAGCTCTAGTTCTCAACACTTTCACAAAGTGCCGTCAGTTGAGGTTCAACTTACTGCTCCGGTTGAGTAGCGTGTAGCCGTCAAAGCTGGAATGAGTAGTACTCAGGTGAGAAGAACGGGAATCAGATATACCCAGTCTGCTGGCAGTGTCCTACGGGGACCAGCCTATCTGGCTGCCACGCCTGAAAGAATGCAAGCGCGGCAGAGCTAGCCAGGCGCAATTGTGCAGCAATGCAAACTGCATAATCTGGCCAAATTTCTCGGGTGTACACGAAACCACGGGGGATTTACAAGGAGATGTTCACCCCGAACAGCCGGAGGCCTGCCTGCAGTAAGATTCCTGAATTCTTCCTAAGAAGCCTTGAAAGCAGTGAAACGCTCCTATGTTGCTATAACTCAGAACCTCATTCTAAGTGTTCCCGTCAGAGGTCAATGGGCTGAATTCAACCATGCACTAATTAGAGCCTGAGATAGGCAGTGACGTCCATAGTGCTGGATGGACAGTGGTGGCTTGCCAAACAACTGAGCTCTAGTTCTCAACACCTTCACAAAGTGCCATAAATTGAGGTTCAACTAACTGTTCCGGTTCAGTAGAGTGTAGCCGTCAAAGCTGTAATCAGTAACAATAAGGTGAGAAGGACGGGAAGCAGATATACCCAGTCCGCTGGCAGTGTCCTATGGGGACCAGCCTATCTGTCTGCCACGCCTGAATGTTTGCAACCGCGGCAGAGCTAGGCAGGCGCAATTGTGCATCGATGCAAACTGCATTACCTGGCCAAATTTCACGAGTGTACAAGAAACCACGGGGGATTTACAAGGAGATGTTCATCCCGAACAGCCGGAGGCCTGCCAGCAGCAACTTTCCGGAATTGTACATAAGAAGCCTTCAAAGCAGTGAAAGGCTCCTATGTTGCAATAACTCAGAACTTCATTCTGAGTGTTCCGGCAGAGGTCATTCAGCTGAACACAACCGTGGACTAATTAGAGCCAGATGTAGGCAGTGCCTTCTATAGTGCTGGATGGACAGTGGTGGCGTGCCAAACAACTGAGCTCTACTTCTCAACACTTTCACAAAGTGCCATCAGTTGAGTTTCAACTTACTGCTCCGGTTGAGTAGAGTGTTGCTGTCAACGCGGGAATCAGTAGCACTCAGGTGAGAACGGGAAGCAGATATACCCAGTCTGCTGGCAGTGTCCTACGGGGACCAGTCTATCTAGCTGCCACGTCTGAATGTTTGCAACCCCGGCAGAGCTAGGCAGGTTCAATTGTGCAGCAATGCAAACTGCATAACCTGGCCAAATTTTAGGGGTGTACTACAAACCACCGGGGATTTACAAGGAGATGTTCACCCGGAAGAGCCTGAGGCCTGCCGGCAGCATGATTCCGGAATTCTTCCGAAGAAGCCTTGAAAGCAGTGAAACGCTCCTATGTTGCAATAACTCAGAACCTCATTCTGAATGTTAAAGGCAGAGGTCATTCAGCTGAACACAACCGTGGACTAATTAGGGCCAGATGTAGGCAGAGCCCTCCATAGTGTGGATGGAGAGTGGTGGCATGCCAAACAACTGAGCTCTAGTTCTCAACACTTTCACAAAGTGCCATCAGTTGAGGTTCAACTTACTGCTCCGATTGAGTAGAGTGTTGCCGTCAAAGCGGGAATCAGTAGCACTCAGGTGAGCCCGGGAAGCAGATATACCCAGTCTGCTGGCAGTGTCCTACGGGGACCAGCCTATCTGGCTGCCACGCCTGAATGTTTGCAACCGCGGGAGAGCTAGGCAGGCGCAATTGTGCAGCAATGCAAACTGCATAACCTGGCCAAATTTCAGGGTTGTACAAGAAACCTCGGGGGATTTACCAGGAGATGTTCACCCGGAACAGCCGGAGTCCTCCTGGCAGCAAGATTCCGGAATTCTTCGAAAGAATCCTTGGAAGCAGTGAAACGCTCCTATGTTGCAATTACTCAGAAAATCATTCTGAGTGTTAACGGCAGAGGTAATTCGGCTGTACACAACCGTGCACTAATTAGAGCCAGATGTAGGCAGTGCCGTCCATAGTGCTGGATGGACAGTGGTGGCGTGCCAAACAACTGAGCTCTAGTTCTCAACACTTTCACAAAATGCCGTCAGTTGAGGTTCAACTTATTGCTCCGGTTGAGTAGAGTGTAGCCGTCAAAGATGGAATCAGTAGCACTTTGGTGAGAAGAACGGGAAGCAAATATACCCAGTCCGCTGGCAGTGTTTTACGGGGACCAGCCTCTCTGGCTGCCACGCCTGAATGTTTGCAACCGCGGCAGAGCTAGGCAGGCGCAATAGTGTAGCAGTGCAAACTGCATAACCTGGCCAAATTTCACGGGTGTACAAGAAACCACTGGGGTTTTACAAGGAGATGTTCACCCGGAATAGCCGGAGGCCTGCTGGCAGCAGGATTCCGTCGGGAATTTTTCCTAAGAAGCCTTGAAAGCAGTGAAACGCTCCTATGTTGCAATAACTCAGAATCTCATTCTGAGTGTTCCGGGCAGAGGTCATTCGACTGAACACAACCGTGGACTAATTCGAGCCCGATGTAGGCAGTGTCGTCCAAAGTGCTGGATGGACAGTGGTGGCATGCCAAACAACTGAGCTCCAGTTCTCAACACTTTCACAAAGTGCCATCAGTTGAGGTTCAACTTACTGCTCCGATTGAGTAGAGTGTAGCCGTCAAAGCTGGAATCATTAGCACTCAGGTGAGAAGAACGGGAAGCAGATATAGCCAGTCTGCTCGCAGTGTCCTGTGGGGTCCAGCCTCTCTGGCTGCCACGCCTGAATGTTTGCAACCGCGGCAGAGCTAGGCAGGCGCAATTGTGCAGCAATGCAAATTGCATAACCTGGAAAAATTTCACAGGTGTACAAGAAACAACAGAGGATTTAAAAGGAGATGTTCACCCGGAAAAGCCGGAGGCCTGCCGGCAGTAAGTTTCCGGAATTCTTCCTAAGAAGCCGTGAAAGCAGTGAAACGCTCCTATGTTGCAGTAACTCAGAACCTCATTCTGAGTGTTCCCGGCAGAGGTCATTCGGCTGAACACAACCGTGGACTAATTAGAGCCAAATGTAGGCAGTGCCGTCCTTCGTGCTGGATAGACAGTTGTGGCGTGCAAAACAACCAAGCTCTAGTTCTCAACACTTTCACTAAGTGCCATAAGTTGAAGTTCACCTTACTGCTCCGGTTGAGCAGAGTGTAGCCATCAAAGCTGGAATCAGTAGCCTTCAGGTGAGAACGGGAAGCAGATATACCCAGTACGCTGGCAATGTCCTACGGGGTCCAGCCTATCTGTCTGCCACGCCTGAATATTTGCAACCGTGGCAGAGCTAGGCAGGTGCAATTATGCAGTAATGCAAACTGCATAACCTGGCCAAATTTCACGGGTGTACAAAAAACCACGGGGGATTTACCAGGAGATTTTCACCCGGAACAGCCCGAGGCCTGGCTGCAGAAAGATTTCTGAATTCTTCCTAGGAAGCCTTGAAAGCAGTGAAACGCTCCTATGTTGAAATATCTCAGAACTTCATTCTGAGTGTTCCCGGCAGAGGTCATTCGGCTGAACACAACCGTGGACTAATTAGAGCCAGATGTAGGCAGTGCCTTCTATAGTGCTGGATGAACAGTGGTGGCGTGCCAATCAACTGAGCTCTACTTCTCAACACTTTCACAAAGTGCCATAAGTGAGGTTCAACTTACTGCTCCGGTTGAGTACAGTGTAGCCGTCAAAGCTGGAATCAGTAGCACTCAGGTGAGAAGAACGGGAAGCAGATATACCCAGTCCGCTGGCAGTGTCCTACGGGGACCAGCCTATATGGCTGCCACGCCTGAATATTTGCAACCGCGGCAGAGCTAGGCAGGCGCAATTGTTCTGCGATGCAAACTGCATTACCTGGCCAAATTTCACGGGTGTACAAGAAACCACGGGGGATTTACAAGCCGATGTTCATCAGGAAGAGCCCGAGGCCTGCCAGCAGCATCATTCCGGAATTTTTCCTAAGAAGCCTTGAAAGAATTGAAACGCTCCTATGTTGCAATAACTCAGAACCTCATTCTGATTGTTCCCGGCAGAGGCCATTCTGCTGAACACAACCGTGGACTAATTAGAGCCAGATGTAGGCATTGCCATCCATAGTGCTGGACGGAGAGTGGTGGCGGGCCAAACAACTGAGCTCTAGTTCTCAACACTTTCACATAGTGCCATCAGTTGAGGTTCAACTTACTGCCACGGTTGAGTAGAGTGTAGCCGTCAAAGCTGGAATCAGTAGCACTCAGGTGAGAAGAACGGGATGCAGATATTCCCAGTCCGCTGGCAGTGTCCTACGGGGACCAGCCTATCTGGCTGCCATGCCTGAATGTTTCCAACCGCGGCACAGCTACGCAGGCGCAATTGTGCAGCAATGCAAACTGCATAAGCTGGCCAAATTTCAGGGGTGTACAAGAAACCACCGGGGATTTACAAGGAGATGTTCACCCGGAAGAGCCATAGGACTGCCGGCAGCAAGATTCCGGTATTCTTCCTTAGAAGCCTTGAAAGCAGTGAAACGCTCCTATGTTGCAATAACTCAGATACTCATTATGAGTGTTCCCAGCAGAGGTCATTCGGCTGAACAGAACCGTGGACTAATTAGAGCCAGATGTAGGCAGTGTCGTCCATAGTGCTGGATGGAGGGTGGTGGCATGCCAAACAACTGAGCTCTAGTTCTCAACACTTTCACAAAGTGGCATCAGTTGAGGTTCAACTCACTGCTCCGGTTGAGTAGAGTGTAGCCGTCTAAGCTGGAATCAGTAGCACTCAGCTGAGAATAAGGCGAAGCAGATATAACCAGTCTGATGGCAGTGTCCTACGGGGACCAGCCTATCGGGTTGCCATGCCTGAATGTTTGCAAGCGCGGCAGAGCTAGGCAGGCCCAATTGTGCAGCAATGCAAACTGCATAACCTGGCCAAATTTCAGGGTTGTACAAGAAACCACGGGGGATTTACAAGAGATGTTAACCCGAACAGCCGGAGGCCTGCCGCCAGCAAGATTCCGGAATTCATCCTAAGAACCCTTGAAAGCAGTGAAACGCTCCTATGTTGCAATAACTCAGAACCTCATTCTGAGTGTTCCCGGCAGAGGTCATTCGGCTGAACACAACCGTGGACTAATTACCGACAGATGTAGGCAGTGCCGTCCATAGTGCTGGATGGACAGTGGTGGCGTGCCAAACAACTGAGCTCTAGTTCTCAACACTTTCACAAAGTGCCATCAGTTGAGGTTCAACTTAATGCTCCGGTTGAGTAGAGTGTAGCCGTCAAAGCGGGAATCAGTAGCACTCAGGTGAGAACGGGAAGCAGATATACCCAGTCTGCTGGCAGTGTCCTACGGGGACCAGCCTATATGGCTGCCATGCCTGAATGTTTGCAACCGTGGGAGAGCTAGGCAGGCGCAATTATGCAGAAATGCAAACTGCATAACCTGGCCAAATTTCAGGGTTGTACAAGAAACCACGGGGGATTTACCAGGAGATATTCACCCGGAACATCCGGAGTCCTGCCGGCAACAAGATTCCGTAATTCTTTGAAAGAAGCCTTCAAAGCAGTGAAACGCTCGTATGTTGCAATTACTCAGAACCTCATTCTGAGTGTTAACGGCAGAGGTCATTCGGCTGAACACAACCGTGCACTAATTAGAGCCAGAGGTAGGCAATGGCGTCCAAAGTGCTGGATGGACAGTGGTGGCGTGCCAAACAACTGACCTCTAGTTCTCAACAATTTCACAAAGTGCCATAAGTTGAGGTTCAACTTACTGGTCCGGTTGAGTAGAGTGTAGCCGTCAAAGTTGGAATGAGTAGCACTTAGGTGAGAAGAACGGGAAGCAAATATACCCAGTTCGCTGGCAGTGTCTTACGGGGACCAGCCAATCTGGCTGCCACGCCTGAATGTTTCCATCCGCGGCAGAGCTAGGCAGGCGCAATTGTGCAGCAATGCAAACTGCATAACCTTGCCAAATTTCGCGGGTGTAAAAGAAACCACAGGGGATTTACAAGGAGATGTTCACCCGGAACAGACGGTGGCCTGCCCACAGCAATTTTCCGGAATCCTTCCTCAAAAGCCTTGAAAGCAGTGAAACGCTCCTATGTTGCAATAACTCAGACCCTCATTCTGAGTGTTCCCGGCAGAGGACATTTGGCTGAACACGACGGTGGAGTAATTAGAACCAGATGTAGGCAGTGCCGTCCATAGTGCTCTATGGACAGTGGTGGCTTGCCAAACAACTGAGCTCCAGTGCTCAACACTTTCACAAAGTGCCATCAGTTGAGGTTCCAGTAACTGCACCGTTTGAGTAGAGTGTAGCCGTAAAAGTTGGAATCAGTAGCACTCAGGTGAGAAGAACGGGAAGCAGATATACACAGTCCGCTGGCAGTGTCCCACGGGGACCAGCTTATCTGTCTGCCTCGCCTGAATGTTTGCAAGTGCGACAGAGCTAGGCTAGCACAATTGTGCAGCAATCTAAACTGCATAAACTGGCCAAATTTCACGTGTGTACATGAAATCACGGAGGATTTACAAGGAGATGTTCACCCGGAACAGCTTGAGGCCTGCCGGCAGCAACATTCCGGAATTCTTCCTAAGAAGCCTTGAAAGCACTGAAACGCTCCTATGTTTCAATAAATCAGAACCTCATTCTGAGTGTTCCCGGCAGAGGTCATTTGGCTGAACAGAACCGTGGAGTAATTAGAGCCAGATGTAGGCAGTGCCGTCCATAGTGCTGGATGGACAGTGGTGGCGTGCCAAACAATTGAGCTCTAGTTCTCAACAGTTTCACAAAGTGCCATCAGTTGAGGTTCAACTCCCTGCTCCGGTTGAGTAGAGTGTAGCCGTCTAAGCTGGAATCAGTAGCATTCAGCTGAAAATAACGGGAAGCACATATACCCAGTCTGCTGGCAGTGTCCTACGGGGACCAGCCTATCTGGCTGCCATGCCTGAATGTTTGCAACCGCGGCAGAGCTAGGCAGGCGACATTGTGCATCAATGCAAACTGCATAACCTGGCCAAATTTCAGGGTTGTCCAAGAAACCACCGGGGATTTACAAGGAGATGTTCACCCGGAACAGCCAGAGGCCTGCCTGCTGCAAGCTTCCGGAATTCTTCCTAAGAAGCCTTGAAATCAGTGAAACGCTCCTATGTTGCAATAACTCAGAACCTCATTCTGAGTGTTCCTGGCAGAGGTCATTCGGCTGAACACAACCGTGGACTAATTAGAGCCAGATGTAGGCAGTGCCGTCCATAGTGCTGGATGGATAGTGGTGGCGTGCCAAACAACTGAGCTCTAGTTCTCAACACTTTCACAAAGTGCCATCAGTTGCGGTTCAACTCACTGCTCCGGTTGAGTAGAGTGTAGCCGTCAAACCTGGAATCAGTAGCACTCAGGTCAGAAGAACGGGAAGCAGGTATACCCAGTCGGCTGGCAGTGTCTTACGGGGACAAGCCTATCTGGTTGCCACTCCTGAATGTTTGCAACCGAGGCAGAGCTAGGCTGGCGCAATTGTGCAGCAATGCAAACTGTATAACCTGTCCAAATTTCACGGGTGTACAAGAAACCACGGGGGATTTACAAGGAGATGTTTACCCGAAACAGCCGGAGGACTGACAGCAGCAATATTCCGGAATTCTTCCTAAGAATCCTTGAAAGCAGTGAAACGGTCCTACGTTGCAAGAACTCAGAACCTCATTGTGAGTGTTCCCGGCAGAGGTCATTCGGTTGAACACAACCGTGGACTAATTAGAGCCAGATGTAGGCAGTGCCGTCCATAGTGCTGGATGGACAGTGGTGGCGGGCCAAACAACTGAGCTCTAATTCTCAACACTTTCACAAATTCCCATCAGTTGAGGTTCAACTTAAACCTAACCCTAACCCTATCCTCACCCTAAACCTCACACTAACCCTAACCCTAATCCTCAATCTAACCCTCACCCTAACCCTAAACCTGACACTAACCCTCACCCTAACACTAAACCTAACCCTAACACTCACCCTTATCTTAAACATCACCCTCAGCCAAAACCTCACCTTACCCTTACCCTCATCCTCATCCTAATCCTCACCCTAACCCTAAAACTCATCCTAACTGTCACCGTAATCGTAAACCTCACCATCACACTAACTCTAACCCTCACCCTCAGCCTCACACTCAGCCTAACCCTAAGCCTAAGCCTAACCCTTTATCTAACCCTCACCCTCACCCTAGCCCTCACCCTAACCCTAATCCTAATGCTAACCCTCATCCTAACACTCACCCTAGCCCTAATCCTAACCATCACCCTAAACCTAATCTTCACCCCCACTCTCACCCTCAGCCTAACCCTAAGCCTAAGCCTAAGCCTAACCCTCACCCTCACCCTCACCTTCACCCTAATCCTAACCCTAACCCTAACCATAACCCTAAACCTCAACCTAACCCTCACCCGAACCTTAACACTAAAAATAACCCTAATTCTAACCCTCGACCTAATCCTCCAACTAACCCTAAATCTAACCCTAAACCTCAACCTCAACCTCACCATAACCCTATTCCTAACCCTAACCCTAAACCTCACCATTACCCAAACCCCAATCCTCACCCTCACCCTCACCCTCACCAGATCTCTAAGCCTAACCCTAACAATAACACTAATCCTAACCCTAAACCTAACCCTAACCCTAACCGAAATCCTAACACTCACCCTCACCCTAACCCTAATACTAACCTAACCCTCATCCTAACCCTAATCCTCACCCTCCCTGTAACCTTATCCCTCAACCGAACCTTCACCTTAACCCTAACCCTAACCCTAAACCTTAATCTAACACTAACCCTAACACTCACCCTCAACCTAGCCCTCACCCTAACCCTAACCTAAACCCTCACCCTAACCCTAATACTAACCCTAAACCTCAACCTAACTCTAAACCTCACGCTCGCCATAAACCTAAACCTCACCCTAACCCTAAACATAACCGAACCCTAACGCTCAACCAAACAGTATCCCTAACCCTCCACCTAACCCTAACCCTCACCATCACCCTCACCCTCAGCCTAAACCTAAGCCTAATTATAACCCTCACACTCACCCTAACCCTTACCCTAATCCTAATCCTAACCCTAACCCTAACCCTCACCTTCAGCCTCACCCTAACCCTAACTCAAACCCTAAACCTAACCCTCTCCCTAACCCTACCAATAACCATAACCTTAAACCTCACCCTCACACTCACCCTAGCCCTTACCCTAACCCTAATCCTAACCCTAACCCTCATCCTAACCCTCCCCCTAACCCTAACCCTCACCCTCAACTTCACCCTCAGGCTAACCCTAAGCCTAACAAGAAAAATAAACCTAACACTCACACTCACTCTTACCTTAATGCTATCCCTAACCCTAATCCTAACCCTCCCCCTAACTCTCACCCTAATCCTAACCCTAAACCTAACCCTTACCATAAACCTCAACCTAAACCTCACCCTAACACTAACTCTAACCCTAAACCTCACCCTCACCCTAACGCTAACTCTAACCCTAACCCAAACCCTAAAACTCACCCTATCACTAACCCTAACCCTAAACCTCAACCTAACCCTCCAACTAAACCTAAATCTAACCATGAACCTCAAACTCACCCTAACCCTAATCCTAACCCTAACCATAAACCTCACTCTAACCCTAAAACAAATCCTCATCCTAACCCTCACCCTAACTCTAAGCCTAAACCTCACCCTAACCCCAACCCAAACCCTCCCCGTAAAGGTAAACCTAACCTTAACCCTAACAATAACCCTAACACTAACCCTCACCCTCACCCTAAATAAACCTCACCCTAACACTAACCCTCACCCTAACACTCACTCTCACCCTAATACTAACCCTATCCCTAACACTAACCCTCACACTAACCCTAACCCTCACCCTAACCCAAACCCTAACCCTCACCCTCAACCTCACCCTCATCATAACTCTAACCCTAACCCTAACAATAACACTAATCCTAACCCTAAACCTAACCTTAACCTTAACCGTAATCCTAACACTCACCCTCACCCTAACCCTAATTCTAACCCTAACCCTCATCCTAACCCTAATACTCACCCTCATTGTAACCCTAACCCTCAACCTAACCCTCACCTTAAACCTAAACCTCACCCTAACCCTAACCCTAACCCGAATCCTCACCCTCATCCTAGCCCTCACCCTAACCCTAATTCTAACCCTCACCCTCACCCTAACCCTAACCCTCATCCTCACCCTAAACCTCACACTAACCCTAACCCTAATCCTCAATTTAACCCTGACCCTAATCCTAACCCTAAACCTAAACCTAAAGCTAACACTCACCCTTATCTTAACCCTCACCCTCAGCCTAAACCTCAAATTTACCCTTACCATCATCCCCACCCTGACCCTCACCGTAACCCTAAACCTCATCCTAACCCTCACCCTATCCATAAAACAAACCATCACCCTAACCCTAACAATCACCCTCACCCTAACCCTCACCCTAACACTAATCCTAATCCTAACCCTCATCCTAACCCTCACCCTAACCCAATCCCTAACCATCACCCTAAACCTAATCCTCAACCCCAGACCACCCTCAGCCTAACCCTCAGCCTAAGCCTAACCCTAACCCTAATGCTCTCACTCACCCTCACACTAATACTAACCCTAACCCTAACCATAAGCCTAAACCTCAACCTAAATGTCACCCTAGCCTTAACCCTAAAAGTAACCCTATCCCTAACCCTGGACCTAACCCTCCAAATAACCCTAAATATAAACCTCAACCTCACCCTCACCTTAACCCTAATCCTAACCCTAAACCTAAACCTCACCCTAACCCTAACTCTAACCCGAACCCTCACCTCACCCTCACCCTCACCATAACTCTAACCCCAACCCTAACAATAACACTAATCCTAACCCTAAACCTAATCATAACCCTAACCCTGACCTTAATCCTAACACTCACCCTCATGCTAACCCTAATCCTAACCCTAACCCTCACCCTAAACCTAATCCTCACCCTTACTGTAACCCTAACCCTCACCCTAGCCCTCACCCTAACCCTAACCCATAACCTAAACCTTAATCTAAACCTAACCCTAGCCCTCACCCTCACCCTAGCCCTCACACTAACCCTAATCATAACCCTAATCCACATCGTTACTCTCACCCTAACCCTAACCTTAAACCTCACCCAAACCCTAGCACTAACTCTCAACCTAAGCCTAAACCTAGCCCTCACCCTAACCCTAACCCTCACCCTCACCCTCACTCTCAGCCTAACCCTAAGCCTAACCCTAACCCTAATGCTAACAATCACCCTAACCCTTAACCTAAACCTAATCCTAACCCTAAGCCTACACCTCATCCTCAAACTCACCCTAAATCTAACACTAACCCTAACCCTAACCCACAATCTCAGCCTCACCCTAACCCTAACTCTAACCCTAAACCTCACCCTCACCCTCATCATAAACCTAACCCTAACCCTAAACCTCACCCTAACCCTAAACCTAAACCTCACCCTCACTCTAGCCCTCACCCTAATCCTAACCCTAACCCTAACCCTCCACCTAACCCTCACCCTAACACTAAACCTAACCTTAACACTCACCCTCACCCTAACCCTAATCCGAACGCTAACCCTCAACCTAACCCTAACCCTCACCCTCACCATAACCCTTACCCTAACCCTGAACCTAACCCTAAACTTAAACTGAACCCTAAATCTCACCCTTACCCTAAACCTAACCCTCACCCTAACCCTAATCCTAAACCTCACCCTCACCCTAGCCCTCACCCTCAACCTCATCCTCAGCCTAACCCTAAACCTAACCGTAAACCTACACCTAACACACACACTCACCCTCAACCTAACCGTAATCCTAACCCTAGCCCTCATCCTAACCCTCTCCATAACAGTAACCCTCACACTAACCATAACCCAAAACCTTCACCAACAGTCTAATCGTAAGCCTATCCCTAACCCTAACCCTAACCCTCACACTCACCGGAACAAAAACCATAATCCTACTCCTAACCCTAACTCTAACCCTCACCCTCAACCTAACACTCACCTTAAGCCTAAACCTAACATTAATCCTAACCCTAAACCTCACCCTCAGCAACACCCTAACCCTAACTCTAACACTAAACCTCACCCTGACCCTAACCTTAACCTTAACCCTATCACTAAACCTCACCCTAGCCCTAACCATAATCCTCACCCTCACCCTCACCATAACTGTAACCCTAACCATAATGCTAACAATAATCCTAAACCTAACCCTAACCATAACCCTCACCCGAACCCTAACCCTCACCCTAACACCCTCACCCTAACAATAACCCGAACCCTAACACTAAAACTCACACTAACCCTAACCATCACCCTAACCCTAAACCTCAAACTAACAATAACCCTAAACCTCACCCTCACCCTAGACCTCGCCCTAAGCCTAACCCTCATCCTCAACCTAAACTTCACACTAACCCTAACACTAATCCTCAATCTAACCCTCACCCTCACCCTAACCCTAACACTAACGCTCACCCTAACCCTAACCCTCACCCTTAACGTAACCCTCACCCTCAGCCTAACCCTCACCTTTACCATTACCGTCACCCCCACCCTAAACCTCACTCTAACCCAAACCCTCACCCTAACCCTAATTCTAACCCTAACCCTAACACTAACCCTCACACTAACCCTAACACTAACCATCACCTTAACCCTAATCCTCACCCCCACCCTCACCCTCAGCTTAACCCTAAGCCTAAGCCTAACCCTAAACCTAAACCTCACACTCACCCTCAACCTAACCCTCAACCTAACCTTAACCCTAACACTTACCCTAACCCTAACCCTCGACCTAATCCTCCAACTAAACTTAAATCTAACCCTAAACCTCACCCTAACCCTAACACCCTCACCCTCACCCTCACCATAACTCTAACCCTCACCCTAACAATAACTGTAATCCTAACCCTAAACCTAACCCTAACCCTAACTCTAACCCTAATGCTAACACTAAACCTTACCCTAACCCTAATCCTAACCCTAACCCTCATCCTAACACTCACCCTAACCCTAACCCTAACCCTCACCCTCACCATAATCCTAACCCTAACCATAATCATAACCCTAAACCTCAACCTAACCCTCACCCTAACCTTAACCCTAAAACTTACCCTAAACCTAACTCTCGACCTAACCCTCCAAATAACCCTAAATATTACCCTATTCGTCACCCTCACACTAACCCTAATCCTAACCCTAAACCTAAACCTTACCCCAAACCTAACCCTAACCCTCACCCTCACCCTCACCATAACTCTAACCCTAACCCTAACAATAAAATTAATTCTAACAATAAACCTAACCCTAACCCTAACCCTAATCCTAACACTCTCCCTCATGCTAACCCTAATCCTATCCCTAAACTTCACCCTAACCCTAATCCTCACCCTCACTCTATCCCTAACCCTCAACCTTACCATCACCCTAACCCTATCCCTAAACCTAAACCTTAACCTAACACTATCCCTAACCCTCACCCTAACCCTAACCCTCACCATAACCATAACACTAACTCTCATCATAACCCTCACCACAACACTAACCCTAACCCTCACCATAATCCTAACTATAACCCTAACCCTAACCCTAAACCTCAGTCTAACCCTCACCCTAAACTTAACCCTAAAACTTACCCTACATCTAACTCTCTACCTAAACCTCCAAAAAACCATAAATCTTACCCTAATCCTCACCCTCACACTAACCCTAATCCTAATCCTAACCAAAAACCTCACACTAACCCTAACCCTAACCCTCACCCTCACCCTCACCATAACTCTAACCCTAACCCTAAAAATAACATTAATTCTAACAATAAACCTAACCTTAACCCTAACCCTAATCCTGACACTCACCCTCAAGCTAACCCTAATCCTAACCCTATCCTTCGCCCTAACCCTAATCCTCACCCTCACTGTAACCCTAACCCTCAACCTTACCCTCACCCTAACCCTAGCCCTAACCCTAAACCTTAATCTGACACTAACCCTAACCCTCACCCTCACACTAACCCTCACCCTAACCCTAATCCTAACCCTGATCCTCATCCTTACCCTCACCCTAACCCTAAACTTAACCCTCACCCTAACCCTAAACCTAACCCTAACCCTCACCCTAACCCTAAACCTCACGCTCACCATAACCCTAACCCTAAACCCACCCTAACCCTAAACATAACCGAACCCTCTCTGTCACCCTAACCATAACCCTAACCCTCACCCTAACCCTAACACTCACCCTCACCCTCAGCCTAACCCTAAGCCTAACCCTAATCCTAACCCTAACTCTCACACTCACCATAACCCTTACCCTAAACCTAATCTTAACCCTAAACCTAACCCTAACCCTAAACCTCACCCTAACCCTAACCATAACCCACAACCTCACCCTAACCCTAATCTGAACACTCAACCTCAACCTAACCATAACCCTCACCCTCACCCTAACCCTTACCTTAATCCTCAAAATATCCCTAAACTTAACCCGAACCCTAACTCTTACCCTTATCCTAAACGTTACGCTCAACCTAATCCTAACCCTAAACCTCATCCTCACCCTAGCCTACCTAACCCTAACCCTAACCCTTACCCTCTTCCTAACTCTCCCCCTAACCCTTAACCTAACCCTCACCGTAAACCTAACCCTCACCCTCAACCTCACCCTCAGCATAACCCTAAAACTAACCCTAACACACACACTCACCCTCACCCTAAACCTCACCCTAACCCTAACCCTCACCCTAACTCTCCCCATATGCCTAAACCTCACCCTAACCCTAACCCTCACCCTAACCCTCCCCATATGCCTAAACCTCACCCTAACCCTAACCCACACCCTCACCTTTAGCCTAATCCTAAGACTAAACCAAACCCTAACCACCAAACTCACCTTAACCCTAACCCTAAACATAACCCTAACCCTCACCCTCAACCTCAGCCTAACCCTAAGCCTATCCCTTTTCCTAACCCTAACACTAACCCTCACCCTCACCCTAACCCTAATCCTACTCCTAACCCTTATCCTAACCCTCACCTTAAGCCTAAGCCTAACATTAATCCTAACCATAACCCTCACCCTCAGCCTCACGCTAAACCTAACTCTAACACTAAACTTCAACCTGACCCTAACCCTAAACCTCACCCTCACCCTAACCCTAATACTAACTCTAACCCTCATCCAAAACATCCCCCTGACCCTTACCCTAAGCCTCACCCTAACCCTAAACCTCACCATCAACCTCACCGTAAGCCTAACCCTAAGCCTAACCCTAAAACTAACTCTAACACACACATTCACCCTCACCATAACCCTAAGACTAACCCTAACCCTCACCCTCACCCTCACCCTCAGTGTAACCCTAAGCCTAACCTAACCTTCACCCTCACACTCACCCTAACCCTTACACTAATCCTAATCCTAACCCTAACCCTACCCCTCAACCTCAGCCTCACCTTGACCCTAACTCTAAACCTAAGCCTAAACCTCACCCTAAACCTAACAGTAACACTAACCCTAAACCTCACCCTAACCCTAACCCTAAACCTCACACTCACCCTAGCCCTCACCCTAAATCTAATCCTAACCGTAACCCTCATCCTAACCCTCGCCCTAACCCTAACCCTAACACTCACCCTCACCCTCACCCTCACCCTAACCCTCACCCTTACCCTAACCCTAAAGCCAACAGTAGCTGTAACCCTAACCCTCATCCTCAGCTTCACCCTAACCCTAAATCTAACCCTAAACCTCACCCTCACCCTCACCCTAACCCTAACCCTAACCCTCGCCCTAACCCTAACCCTTACCCTAATATTAATCCTAAACCTAACCCTAAGTCTCACACTCAGCCTCATATTAAACCTAAATCTAACCCTATACCTCACACTCACCCTAACCCTAACTCTAACCCTAAACCTTACCCTAAACCTAACCCTAAACCTAAATCTCACCCTAGCCCTCATCCTGACCCTAATCCTAACCCAAACCTGCGTCCTAACCCTCCCTATAACCCTAACCCTAACCCTCAGCTTCACCCTCACCCTCAGGCTAACCCTAAGCCTAAACCTGACCCTAATCCTAACCCTCACACTCAACCTAACACTAACCCTAAACCTAACCCTAACCCTCACCCTCACCATAACCCTCACCCTAAACCTAACACTAACCCTAACCCTAACCCTCACCCTCAGCCACACCCTAACAATAACTCTAAACCTAAACCTCACAATCACACTAATCCTAACCCTATCCCTAACCTTAAACCTCACACTAACCCTCAACCTAAACCTCACCCTCACCCTAGCCCTTACCCTGACCCTAATCCTAACCCTAAACCTCATCCTAACCCTCCCCATAACCCTAAACCTCACCCTCAACATCACCGTCAGCCTAACCCTCAGCCTAACCCTAAACCTAACCCTAACACACAAACTTACCTTCAATCTAACCCTAATCCTATCCCTAATCCTAACCCTAACCCTCCCCCTAACTCTCACCCTAACCCTAACACTAATACTAACCCTTACCCTAACCCTAAACCTCACCCTCGCCCTAACCCTAACAATAAGCCTAACCCTAATCCTAACCCTCACCCTAACCATAACCCTCACCCTAACCCATACCCTCACCTTAACACTTACCTTCACCCTAACACTAACCCTAACCCTAAAACTAACCCTCACACAAACCCTAAACCTAACCCTAACCCTATACCACAACCTAACGCTCAACCTCAACTTAACCCTAACACTAACCCTAATCCTGAGCCTCCCCCTAACCCTATATCTAACCCTAAACCTCACCCACACCCTCACCCTAACCCGAACCCTAAACCCCACCCTAATCCTAACCCTAACCCTCAACCTCAATGCAAACTTAACCCTAACCATTACATTAACAATAACCGTAACCCTAAGCCTAACCCTAAACCTAACTCGAATCCTCACACTCACCCTCACCCTCAGGCTAACCCTAAGCCTAACACTAAACCTAACCCTAAACCTAACCCTAATCTTCAGCCTCACCCTCACCTTAACCCAAACCCTAACCCAAACCCTCACCCTAACTCTAAGCCTAACCCTAACCCTAACCTTCACACTCACCCTCACCCTAACCCTAATCCTAAACCTAACTCTATCCCTAACCCTACCACTCACCATTACCCTCATCCTAGCCCTCACCCTAACCCTAATCCTAGCCCTAAACCTCATCCTAACCCTAACCCTAACCCTCACACTCATGCTCTGCCTAAGCCTAAGCCTAAGCCTAAGGCTAAGCCTAACCCTAACCCTCACCCTAACCCTAACATTAACACTAACCCTAACCCTAAACTTAACCCGAAGCCTAACTCTCAACCTAACCCTAAATCTAACCCTAAACCACACCATCATCCTAGCCCTCACACAAACACTAATCATAACCATCACCACAACACTAACCATAACAATCACCCTACCACTCACCCTAACCCTTATCCGGAACCTAACCCTCAACCTAAACCAAACCCTCACCCTCACCATAACCGTTACCCTAACACTCACCCTAACCCTAAACTTAACCCGAACCCTAACTCTCACCCTAAACCTAACCCTAAACCTCATCCTAATTCTAACCCTAAACCTCACCCTCAACCTAGCCCATGCCCTAAACCTAATGGTAAACCTAACCCTCTTCCTAAACCTCCTCCTAACCCTTACCCTAACCTCACCCTAACCCTAACCCTCACCCTCAACCTCACCCTCAGCCTAAACCTAAATCTAACCCTAAACCTAACCCTAACACACACACCCACCCTTAACCTAACCCTAACCCTAACCCTAATCAACACCCTCACGCTCACACTCAGTGTAACTCTAAGCCCAAGTCTAAACCTAACCCTAACCCTCACACTCACCCTAAACCTTACCCTAATCCTAAACTTAACCCTAACCCTAACCCTCACCCTCAGCCTCACCTAACCCTAACTCTAACCCTAAACCTCTCCCTCACCCTCACCCTAACCCTAACCCTAAACCTCACCCTAACCCTAACCCTAAATATCACTCTCACCCTTGCCCTCACCCTAACCCTAATTGTAAACCTAACCTTCATCCTAACCCTACCCATAACCCTAAGCCTAACCCTAACCCTCACCCTAACCCTAATCCTCACCCTCACCCTCAGCCTAACCCTAAGCCTAACCCTAATTCTAACCATAACCCTCACACTCACACTAACCCTAACCCTAATCCTTATCCTAATCCTAACCCTAACCCTCACCCAAACCCTAACCCTCACCCTTACCCCAACCTGAAACCTAACACTAACTGTAACCCTAACACTCACCCTCAGCTTCACCCTGACCCTAACTCTAACCCTAAACCTCACCCTCAACCTAACCCTAACCCTAACCCTAAACCTCACCCTAACCCTAACCCTAAACCTCACCCTCACCCTAGCCCTTACCCTAACCCTAATCCTAACCATATGCCTCATTCAAACCCTCCCCCTAAACGGAATCCTCAGCCTAAACGTAAGCCTAACAATAAACCTAAACATAACACACACACTCACCCTCACCCTAAGCCTAATCCTGTCCCTAAACCTAACCCTAACACTAACCCTACCCCTAACTCTCACTCTAACCCTAACCCTTACACTAAACCTAAACCGAACTCTCAACCTAACCAAAACCCTAAACCTAACCCTAACCCTAACCCTCACCCGAACACTCACCCTCACAGTAATTCAAAACCTAACCCTAACAATAACACACTAACCCTTACCCAAACCATCACCCTAACCCTAATCCTCACCCCCACCCTCAACCTCAGCCTAACGCTAAGCCTAACGCTAAACCTAACCCTAACCCTCACACTCACCCTAACACTAACCCTAATCCTAATCCTAACCCTAACCCACACCATCACCCTAAACCTCACCCTAAACCTAACCTTAACACTAACACTAACCCTAACCCTAACCCTCACCCTCACCCTCACCCTCACCATAACTCTAACCCTAAGACCAACAATAAGAGTAATCTTAACCCTTAACCTAACCCTAACGCTAATGCTAACACTCAACCTCACCCTAACCCTAATCCTAACCCTAACCCTCACCCTAACCCTAACCCTCACCCTCACGGTAACACTAACCCTCATCCTAACCCTCACCCTAACCCTAACCCTAACCCTAAACCTTACCCTTACACTAACCCTAAACCTCACCTTCACCCTAGCCCTCACCCTAACTCTAATCGAAAACCTAATCCTTATCCTAACCCTCACTCTAACTCTAAGCCTACACCTAACCCTAACCCTAACCCCAACCCTCGCTGTAACCATAACACTGACCCTAACACTAACACTAACCATAAACCTAACTCTAAACCTAACCCTAATCCTCAGCCTCACCCTCACCCTAACCCAAACCCTAAACCTAAACCTCATCCTAACTCTAAGCCTAACCCTAAACCTAAGACTAACCCTCACACTCACCTTCACCCTAACCCTAATCCTAAACCTAACTCCTTACCTAACCCTAACCCTCACCCTAACCCTCAGCCTAGCCCTCACCCTTATACTTATCCTAACCCTAACCCTCACCCTAACCATAACCCTCACCCTAAACCTAACCCTCACACTAAAACTTACCCTCACCCTAACACTAACCCTAATACTAACCCTCACACTAACCCTAAACATCACCCTAACCCTAAACCTCACCCTAACACTAACCCTAACCCTCACCCTCACCCTAGCCTTCACCCTAACCCTAACCCTCATCCTCACCATAAACCTCACACTAACCCTAACACTAATCCTCAATCTAACCCTCAACCTCACCCTAACGCTAAAACTAACCCTCACCCTAACCCTAACACTCACCCTTACCGTAACCCTCACTCTCAGCCTAACCCACACCTTTACCCTTACAATCACCCCCACACTAACCCGCACCCTAACCCTAACCCTCATGATAACCCTAAATATACCCCGAACCCTCACCCTCTCCCTAACTCTAAATCTAACCCTAACCCTAACACTAAACCTCACCCTAAACCAAACCCTAACCCTCACCCTCACCCTAACCATAAACCTCACACTAACACTAACCCCCAATGTAACTCTTACCCTCACCCTAACACTAACGCTAACCTTAACACTAACCCTCCCACTAACCCAAACCCTAATCCTAAACCTCAACCTAACCCTAACCCTAACCCTAATCCTCACCCTCACGCTAGCCCTCACTCTAACCCTAATTCTAACCCTCACCCTCACCGTATAACTAACCCTCATCCTCACACTAAACCTCACACTAACCCTAACTCTAATCCTCAATCTAACCCTCACCCTAACCCTAAACCTAACCCTATCCCTTACCATAACCCTAAACCTAACCCTAACCCTCACCCTTATCTTAACCCTAAACCTCAGCCTAAAACTAACCTTTACCTTTACCATCATCCTCACCCTAGCCCTTAACCTAACTCTAATCCTAACCCTAACCCTCATCCTAACCCTCCCGCTAATCCTAACCCTCACCCTCAACCTCACCCTCAGCCTAACCATTAGCCTAAACCTAAACCTAAACCTAACACACACACTCACCCTCACTCTAACCCTAATACTATCCCTAACCCTAACCCTAACCCTAAACTTTCCTCTAAATCTCAACCTAACCCTAAAACTAACCCTTACCATAACCCTCAACCTAAACCTCACCCTAACCCTAACTCTAACCCTAAAACTCACCCTTACCCTAACCCTGACTCTAACCTAACCCAAACCCTAAACCTCACCCTAAAACTAATCCTAACCCTAAACCTCGAACTAACCCTCCACCTAAACCTAAATCTAACCATGAACCTCACCCTCACCCTAACCCTAATCGTAACCCTAACCCTAAACCTCAACCTAACCCTAACCCTAACTGTCACCCTAACCCTCACCTTCACTCTAACCCTAACCCTCACCCTATCACT
Organism: Dipodomys merriami; assembly: GCF_024711535.1. Classification (NCBI taxonomy): domain Eukaryota; kingdom Metazoa; phylum Chordata; class Mammalia; order Rodentia; family Heteromyidae; genus Dipodomys; species Dipodomys merriami. Next base: position 644,073 of record NW_027206067.1, read on the forward strand.
AACCCATGCCCTCACCCTCAGCCTAATCCTGAGCCTAACCCTAACCCTAATCCACACACTCACCCTAAACCTAAGCCTAAAACTCCCCTAACCCTAACCCTCAACCTTAGCCTAACCCTAAACCTATCCCTATCCCTAACCCTAAACCTAACCCTCAACTCACCCTAATACTAACTCTAATCCTACTCCTAAACCTAACCCTAACCCTCACCCTTAAACTAACCCTCACCTTAAGCCTAACCCTAACATTAATCCTAACCCTAACCCTCACACTCAGCTTCACCCTAACCCTAACTCTAGCACTAAACCTTACCCTGACCTTAACCATAAACCTAACCCTATCCCTAAACCACATCCTAGCCCTAACCCTAACCCTAACCCTCACCCTCAAATTAACCCTCACCTTAAGCCTTAACCTAACATTAATCCTGACCCTAACCCTCACCCTCAGCCTCACCCTAACCCTAACTCTAACACTAAACCTCACCCTGAACAATAATCCTAACCCTAACCCTAACGCTCACCCTAACCATAATCCTCAACCTAACCCTAACCCTCACCCTAACACTTACCCTTACCCTAACCCTAAACCTCACACTAAAACATACCTTCACCCTAACACTAACCCTAACCCTAACACTAACCCTAACCATCACCCTAACCCTAAACCTCACCCTAACCCTAACCCTAAACCTCACCCTCTCCCTATACCTCACCCTAACCCTAACCCTCATCCTCACCTTAAACTTCACACTAACCCTAACACTAATCCTCAATCTAACCCTCACCCTCAACCTAACCCTCACCCTAACCCTAACCCTCACCTTTAACGTAACTCTAACCCTCAATCTAAACCTCACTTTTACCCTTACCGTCACCCCCACCCTAACCCTCACTCTAAGGCTAACCTCACCCTAACCCTAACTCTACCACTAAATCTCACCCTCATCCTAACCCTAACTCTAACCCTAATCCTAACACTAACACTCACCATAATCCTAAACCTAACCATCACCCTAAACCTAATCCTCACCCCCACCCTCACCCTCAGCCTAACCCTAAGCCTAAGCCTAACCCTAAACCTCACACTCACCCTCACCCTAACCCTAATCCTAACCTTAAACCTAACCTTAACCCTAAACCTCAACCTATACCTGAACCTAACCTTAAACCTAACACTAACCCTAACCCTAAACCTCGACCTAACCCTCCCACTAAACCTAAATCTAACCATAAACATCACACTCACCCTAACCCTAATCCTAACCCTAAACCTAATCCTCACCCTAACCCTAACCCTAACCCTAACCCTCACCATAACTCTAACCCTAACCCTAACCATAACAATAATCCTAAACCTAAACCTAACAATACCAATAATCCTAACCCTAATGCTAACACTCGAACTCATCCTAACCCTAATAATAAAACTAAACCTCACCCTAACCCTAACCCTCACCCTCACCGTAACCGGAACCCTCATCCTAACCCTCACCCTAACTCTAACCCTAAACCTAAACTTTACCCTAACACTAACCCTAATCCTCACCCTCACCCTAGACCTCAGCCTAACCCTATTCATAACCCTAAACCTCATCCTAACCCTCACACTAACCCTAACCCTAACCCTCATCCTTCCCCTAACCCTAACCCTCAACCTAACCCTAACCCTAAAGCTCACCCTCATCCTAACCCTAACCCTCACCCTAACCTTAACTTAACCGAAACCTAACTCTCACCCTAACCCTAACCCTAACCCTCACCCTAACCCTAACCCTCACACTCACCCTCATCCTCAGCCTAACCCTAATCCTAAACCTAACCCTAACCCTAACCCTCACACTCACCCTAACCCTGACTCTAATCCTAATCCTAACCCTAAACCTAAACCTAATGCTAACCCTTACCATAACCCTAAACCTAACCCTAACCCTCACCCTTATCTTCACCCTAACCCTCAACCTAAACCTAACCTTTACCCTTACCATCATCCTCACCCTAACCCTCACACTCAACCTAGCCCGTACCCTATCTCTAATCCTAACCCTAACCCTCACCCTCAATCTCACTCTCAGCCTAACCATTAGCCTAAACCTAAACCTAAACCTAACACACACACCCTCACTCTAAACCTAATATTATCCCTAACCCTAACCCTAAACCTAAACCTCCCCCTAATTCTCACCCTAAACCTAAAACTAACACTTACCATAACCCTCAACCTAAACCTCACCCTAACCCTAACTCTAACCCTAAAACTCACCCTCACCCTAAACTTGACTCCATCCCTAACCCAAACCCTAAAGCTCACCCTAACACTAAGCCTAACCCTAATCTCCGACTTTACCCTCCAACTAAACCTAAATCTCACCATAAATCTCACCTTCACCCTAACCCTAATAGTAACCCTAAACCTAAACCTAACCCTAACCCTAACCCTGTAACCCTAACCCTCAACTTCACCCTAACCCTAACCCTCACCCTAACCCTAACCCACACCCTCACCCTCAGCCTAATCCTGAGCCAAACCCTAACCCTAACACTCACACTCACCCTAACCATAGGCCTAAAACTCACCCTAAACCTAACCCTCACCCTCAAAGTCAGCCTAACCCTACGCCTATCCCTAACCCTAACCCTAACCCTAACCCTCACCCTCAAACTAATACTAAACCTAATCCTACTCCTAACTCTAACCCTAACCTCAACCTAACCCTCACCTTAAGCCTATCCCTAACATTAATCCGAACCCTAACCCTCACCCTCAGCTTCACCCTAACCTTAACTCTAACACTAAACCTCACCCTGATCCTAACCCTAACCCTAACACTATCCCTAAACCTCATCCTAGCCCTAACCCTAAAACTCACCCTCACCCTCACAATAACTGTAACCCTAACCCCAATATTAACAATAATCCTAATCCTAACCCTAACCCTAGTCCTCACCCTCACCCTAAACCTAACCCTAAACCTAACCCTAACCCTAACCCTAACCCTCAACCTCAGCCTCACCCGAACCCTAACTCTAAACCTTAACCACAAACTCACCCTAACCCTAATCCTAACCCTAACCCTAATCCTCACCCTACCCTAACCCTAACCGTCACCCTAAACCTCACCCTCACCATAACACTAACCCTAACCCTAACAATAACACTAATCCTAAACCTAAACCTTACCCGAACCCTAAACCTAATGCTAAAATTCAACCTCACCCTAACCCTAATCCCAACCCTAACCCTCACCCTCACCGAAACACTAACCCTCAACCTAACCCGCACCCTAACCCTAACCCTAAAACTAAACCTTACCCTAACACTAACCCTAATCCTCACCCTCACCCTAGCCCTCATCCTAACCCTAATCATAACCCTAATCCTCATCCTAACCCTCACACTAACAATAACCCTAACCCTCATCCTTACCCTAACCCTAACCCTCAACATAACCCTAACCCTAAAGCTCACCCTAACCCTAACCCTAACCCTCACCCTAACCCTAAACTTAACCGAACCCTAACTCTCACCCTAACACTAACCCTAACCATCACCCTAACCCTAACCCTCACTCTCACCCTCATCCATGGCCTAACCCTAATCCTAAACCTAAACCTAACCCTAACCCTCACACTCACCCTAAACCTGACTCTAATCCTAATCCTAACCCTAAAGCTCATCCTCAACCTCACCCTAACCCTCACCCTAACACTAAATCTAACACTAACCCTAAACCTAACCCTCAACCTCAGCCTCACCCTTACCCTAACTCTAACACTAAAACTCACCCTAAACCTAACCCTAACCCTAACCCTAACCTTAAACCTCACCCTCATCCTAGCCCTCACCCTAACACTAATCCTAAGCCACATCCTAACCCTCAACCTAACACTAACCCTGACCCTCACCCTCACTCTCACCCCAACCATAGTACTAACCCTAATCCTCATCCTAACCCTCCCCCTAATCCTTACCCTAAACCTCACACTAACACTAACCCTCAACGTCAACCTCACCATTAACCTAACCCTTAGCCTAAACCTAAACCTCACCCTGACACACTCACTCACCCTCACCATAACCCAAAACCTACCCCTAACCCTCACCCTCACCCTCACCTTAACCCTAACTCTAACCCTATATCTCACACTCAACCTAACCCTAACCCTAAACCTCACCCTAACACTAACCCTAAACCTCAACCTCTCCCTTGCACTCACCCTAACCCTAATCCTAACCCTAACCCTCATCCTAACCCTCCCCATATCCCTAAAACTAACACTCACTCTAACCCTCACCCTCACCCTCAGCTTAACCCTAAGACTAACCCAAAAAATAAACCTAACCCTCACACTCACCCTAACCCTAACCCTAATCCTAATCCTAACAGTAACCCTAAACTTACCCTCACCCTAACCCTCACCGTAAACCTAACCCTAAACATAACACTAACCCTAACCCTAACCCTCACCCTCAGCCTCACCCTAAACCTAACAATAACCCTAAACCTCACCCTAACCCTAAACCTAACCATAAACTTAAACCTCACCCTCAAACTCACCCTTGCCCTTACTCTAACCCTAATCCTAACCCTAACCCTCATCCTAACCCGCCCCCTAAGCCTAACCCTCACCCTCAAACTCACCCTCAGCCTAACCCTAAGCCTAAACCTAAACCTAAACTTAACACACACACTCACCCTCACTCCAACCCTACTCCTGTCACTAACCTTAACCCTAACCCTAACCCTCCCTCTAACACTCACCCTAACCCTAACCCAAACCCTAACCCTTACCATAACCCTCAACCTAAACCTCACCATAACCCTAAATCTAACCCTCACCCTAACCCTAAATCTAACCCTAACCCAAACCCTAAACCTCACCATAACACTAGCCCTAACCCTAACCCACACGCTCAGCCTCAGCCTAATCCTAAGCCTAACCATAAACCTAACCCTCACACTCACCCTCAGCCTAATCCTAAGCCTAACCCTAACCCTACCTCTCACACTCACCCTAACCCTAACCCTAAACCTAACCCTCACCCTCAACCTCAGCCTAACACTAAGCCTATCCCTAATATTAACTCTAACCCTCACACTCACCCTAACACTAACCCAAATGTACTCCTAACCCAAACCCTAACCCTCAACCTAACCCTCAAATTAAGCCTAACCCTAACATTAATACTAACCCAAACACTAACCCTCAGCCTCACCCTAACCCTAACTCTAACACTAAACCTCACCCTGACCCTAACCCTAACCCTAACCCTATCCTAAACCTCATCCTAGACCTAACCCTAAACCTCACCCTCACCCTCACCATAAACTTAACCCTAACCCTAACGCTAACAATAACCCTAACCCTAACCCTAACCCTCACACTAAACATAACCCTCACCCTAACCCTAACCCTCACCCTAACACTTACCCTCACCTTAACACTAACCCTAACCCTAAAATGAAACCTCACACTAACCCTAAGCATCAATGTAATCCTAAACCTCACCCTAACACTAACCCTAATCCTCATCCTATTCCTAGACCTCGCCCTAACCCTTAACCCTCATCCTCACCCTAAACTTCACACTAACCCTAACACTAAACCTCAAACTAACCCTCACCCTCACCCTAAACCTAACCCTAACCCTCACCCTAACCCTAACACTCTCCCTTACCTTAGCCCTCACGCTCAGGCTAACCCTCACATTTACCCTTAACGTCATCCCCACCCTAACCCGAACTCTAACCCTAACCCTCACCCTAACCCTAACTCTACCCCTGAACCTCACCCTCATCCTAACCCTAATTCTAACACTAATCCTAACACTAACACTTACCCTTACCCTAACCCTAACAATCACCGTAACCCTAATCCTCACCCCAACCTCACCCTCAGCCTAACCCTAATCCTAAGCCTAACCCTAACCCTAAACCTCACACTCACAATCACCCTCAACCTAATCCTAACCCTAACCCTAACCCTAACCCTAAACCTCAACCTAACCCTCAACCTAACCTTAACGCCAACACTTAGCCTAACCCTAAACCTCGACCTAACCCTCCAACTAAAACTAAATCTAACCATAAACCTCACCCTCACTCTAACCCTAATACTAACTAACCCTAACCCTAAACCTCACCCTAACCCTAACACTCACCCTCACCCTCACCCTCACCATAACTCTAACCCTAAACCTAACAATAAGAGTAATCCTAACGGTAAACCTAACCCTAACCCTAATGCTAACACTCATCCTCACCCTAACCATAATCCTAAACCTAACCCTCAGCCTAAACCTTACCCTCACCCTCACCATAACACTAACCCTCATCCTGACTCTCACACTAAAACTAACCCTAACCCTAACCCTAACCCTAACCCTAAACCTCAAACTACCCCTCAACCTAACATTAACCCTAAAACTTACCCTAACCCTAACCCTTGAATTAAGCCTCCAAATAAATCTAAAGCTAACCACAAACCTCACCCTCACCCTAACCCTAATCCTAGCCCTAACCCTAAACCTCACCCTAACAATAACACTCACCCTCACCTCACCTGAATCCTAACCCTAACCCTAACCCTCACCCTCACTGTAACCCTAACCCTCTTCCTAAACCTCACCCTAACCCTAAACCTTATCCTAACACTAACCCTAATCCTCACCTTCACCCTAGCCATCACCCTAACCCTAATAGTAAACCTAATCCTTATCCTAACCCTCACCCTAACTCTAAGCCTAACCCTAACCCTAACCCTAACATCAACCCTCATTGTAACCCTAACACTAACCCTAACACTAACACTAACCCTAAACCTAACCCTAATCCTCAGCCTCACCCTCACCCTAACCCAAACCCTAACCCTAACCGTCATCCTAACTCTAAGCCTAACCCTAACCCTGATCCTAAACCTCAAATTCACCCTCACCCTAACCCTAATCCTAAACTTAACCCTATCCCTAACCCTAACCCTCACCCTAACCCTCAGCCTAGCCCTCAACCTTACACTTATCCTAAGCCTAACCCTCACCCTAACCATGACCCTCACCCTAATCCTAACCCTCACCCTAACACATACCCTCACCCAAAACCTAACCCTAACCATAACACTAACACTCACACTAACCCTAAACATCACCCTAACCCTAAACCTCACCCTAACACTAACCCTTACCCTCCCCCACCCCCTAGACTTCACCCTAACCCTAACTCTCATCCTCACCATAAACCTCACACTAACCCAAACACGAATCCTCAATTTAACCCTCCACCTCACCCTAAGGCTAACACTAACCCTCACCCTAACCCTAACCCTCACTCTTAACATATCCCTCACCCTCAGCCTACCCGCAAATTTACCCTTACATTCACCCCAACGCTAACTTGCCCCTTAACCCTAACCATCACCCTAACCCTAAATGTACCCCTAAACCTCACCCTCACCCTAACCCTAACTTTAACCCTAACCCTAACACTAAACCTCACCCTAACCCTAACCCTAAACCTCACCCTCACCGTGACTGTAACCCTAACCCTAAACCTAACAATAACCCTAACCCTCACCCTCACCCTAACCATAACCTAACTCTAACACTAACCCTCACCCTAACACTTACCCTCACCCTAACCCTAACCCTAACCCTAACCCTAAACCTCACCGTCACCCTAACCCTCAACCTTACCCCAACCCTAAACCTAACACTAACTGTAACCATAACACTCACCCTCATCTTCACCCTAAGCCTAACTCTAACCCTAAACCTCACCCTCACCCTAACCCTAACCCTAATCCTAACCCTAAACCTCACCCTAACCCTAACCCTAAACCTCACCCTCATCTTAGCCCTTACCCTAAACCTAATCCTAACCCTTACCCTCATTCTAACCCTCCCCTTAAACCGAACCCTCAGCCTAACCCTAAGCCTAACCATAAACCTAACTCTAACACACAAACTCAACCTCACCCTAAACCTAATCATATCCCTAAACCTAACCCTAAACCTAACCCTCCCCCTAACCCTCACCGTAACTCTAACAATTACACTAACCCTAAACCAATCCCTCAACCTAACCCAAACCCTAAACCTAACCCTAACCCTTACCCTCACCCTCACCCAAACTGTAACCGTAAACCTAAACCTAACCATAACCCTAACCCTAATCCTATCCCTTACCCTAACCATAACCTTCTCCCTAACCCAAAAACTCACCCTAACACTTACCCTAACCCTAACACTAACCCTATCCCTAACCCTCACCCAAACCCAATTTCTAACCCTAAACCTCACCCTCACCCTAACCCTAACCCTAACCCTAAACCCCACCCTAACCCTAACCGTAACCTTCACCCGCACCCTCACCCTCACTGTAACTCTAACCCTAACACTAAAATTAACACGAACCCTAAATCAAAACATAAACCTAACCCTAATCCTCACCCGCACAGACACCCTCAGCCTAACCCTAAGCCTAACCCTCACCCTAACCTTCATACTCACCCTCACTCTAACCCTAATCCTAAACCTAACCCTATCCCTAAACCTCAACCTAACTCCCTCACCCTAACCTTAACACTAACCCTAACCCTAAACCTCAACCTAACCCAAATCCTCACCCCCACCCTCACCCTCAGTCTAAACCTAAGCCTATATCTAACCCTAACCCTAACCCTAACCCTCACTGTAACCCTAAACCTAACCCTAACCCTAAACCTAACCCTAATATTAACCCTAAAGCTAACACTAATCCTCAGCCTCACCCTCACCCTAAACCAAACCCTAACTCTAACCCTCATACTCACCCTCACCCTAACCCTAATACTAAACCTATTCCTTTCCCTAAACCTAACCCTCACCCTATCCCTCACAGTAGTCCTCACCCTAAAGCTAATCCTAACCCTAAACCTCATCCTAACTCTCACACTAACGCTAACCCTAACCCTCACCCTAACCCTAAACCTAACCCTCGCCCTCATGCTCAGCCTAACCCTAAGCCTAACCCTAACCATCACCCTAACCCTAACCCTAACACTAACCCTAACTCTAAACGTAAACCTCACTCTCACCCTAACCCTAACTCTAACAATAACCCTAAACCTAAACCTCACCTTAACCCTAACCCTAACCCTCACCCTCACCCTCACCGTAACTGTAACCCTAACCCTAACCCTAAAATAACCCTAAACCTAACCCTAACCATCAACCTAACCATAACCCTCACCCTAACCCTAAACATAAACCTAACCCTAACACACACACTCACACTCACCCTAACCCTAATCCTAACCCTAACCCTCAACTTCACCCTGACCCTCAGTGTAACCCTAAGCCTAACACTAATCCTAACCCTAACCCTCACACTCACCCTAATCCTTAACCTAATCTTAATCCTAACCCTAACCCTAAGTCTAACCCTCAGCCTCACCTTAACCGTAACTCTAACCCTATACCTCACACTCACCATAACCTTAACACTAACCCTAACCCTAAAGCTCACCAGGACACGAACCCTAAATTTCACCCTCACCCTTGCCCTAACCCTAACCCTAATCCTAACACTAACCCTCATCCTAATCCTCCCCATAACCCTAACCCTAACCCTCACCCTAGCCCTAACCCTCATTCTCACCTTCACATTCAGCCTAACCCTAAGCCTAACAGTAACCTAACACTAACCCTCAAATTCAACGTAACGCTAAACCTAATCCTAATCCTAACATTAACCCTAACCTTCACCCTCACCCTAAACCTAACCCTAAACCTAACACTAACCTTAACCCTGACCCTCAACCTCAGACTCACCCTAACCCTAACTCTAACCCTAAACCCCACCCTCACCCTAATCCTAAACCTAACCTTAAACCTCACCCTAAACCTAAACCTAATCCTCATCCTAACCCTCCCCCTAACCCTAAACCTCAACCTAACCTCACCCTCAGCCTAACCCTAAGCCTAACCCTAGACCTAAACCTAACACACACACTCACTCTCATTCTAACCCTAATCCTATACCTAACCCTAAACTTCCCCCTAACTCTCACCCTACCCCTACCCCTAAAAGTAACCCTTACCCTAACCCTCAACCAAACCCTCACCCTAACCCTAACTCTAAACCTAAAACTCACCCTAAACCTAACCCTAACTCTGACACTAACCCAAACCGTAAACCTCACCCTATCCCTAAACCTAAACCTAACCCTCAACCTCACTCTCACAGTAACCATAACCCTCAACCTAACCCTAACCCTAACTCTAAACCCCACCCTAACCATAACCATAACCCTCACCCACACCCTCACCCTCACCGTAACTCTAACCCTAACCCTAACAAGAACACTAAACCTAACTTGAACCATTACCCTAAGCCTAATCCTCACCACCACCCTCACCCTCAGCCTAAACCTAAGCCTAAGCCTAACCCTCACACTAACCCTCATACTCACCCTCACCCTAACCCTAATCCTAAACCTAACCCTATCCCTAAACCTCAACCTAACCCTCACCCTCACCCTAACCCTAACACTAAACCTATCCCTGAAACTCAGCCTAATCCTCCAACTAACCCTAACCCTAACCCTATACCTCACCCTCAACCTAACCCTAACCCTAACCCTAAACCTCACCCTAAACCTCACCCTAAACCTGAACCTCACCTTCAACCTCACCATTACTCTAAACCTTAACCTAACAATAACACTAACCCTAAACCTAACCATAACCATAACCCTCACCCTCAGCCTCACCCTCACATCAAACTTAATCCTAACCATAACACTAACAATAACCCTAACCCTAAGCCTAACCCTAACCCTAACTCTAATCCTAACCCCCACCCTCACCCTCAGCCTAACCCTAAGACTAACCCTAACCCTAACCCTCAGCAAAACCTTAACCCTAACCCTAACACTAACACTAACGATAACCCTAAACAAAATCCTAAACCTCACCCTCACCCTACCAATCACCCTAACCTTATTCCTAACCCTAAACCTCATCCTAACCCTCCCCATAACCCTAAACCTAAACCTCACACTGACCCTAACACTAACCATAACCCTAAGCCTCAGCCTCAACCTCACCACAAACTTAACACTAAACATAACACGAACAATAACCATAAACCTAAGCCTAACCCTAACCCTAATTCTAACCCTCACCCCCAAGCTCACCCTCAGCCTAACCCTAACCCTAACCCTAAACCTCACCATGACCCTAACCCTAACCCTAATCCTAACACTAACCCTAAACCTAAACCTAACCCTAAACCTAACCCTAATCCTCAGCCTCAACCTCACCCTAACCCTAACCCTCACACTAACCCTCCACCTAACCCTATATCTAACCCTAAACCTCACCCTCACCCTCACCCTAACCCTATCCCAAACCCTAAACCCCACCATAACCATAACCATAACCCTCAACTGCACCCTCACCCTCACCGTAACTCTAACCCTAACCCTAACCCAAACCCTAAACCCCACCCTAACCATAACCATAACTCTCAACCGCACCCTCACACTCACCGTAACTCTAACCCTAACCCTAACAAGAACACTAAACCTAACTCGAACCATTACCCTAAGCCGAATCCTCACCACCATGTCACACTCAGCCTAACCCTAAGCCTAAACCTAACCCTCACACTAACCTTCATACTCAACCTCACCCTAACCCTAACCCTAAACCTAACCCTATCCCTAAACCTCAACCTAACCCTCACCCTAACCCTAACCCTAACACTAAACCTATCCCTAAACCTCAGCCTAACCCTCCGCCTAACCCTAACCCTAAACCTCACCCTCACCCTAACCCTCACCCTAACATTAAACCTCAACCTAAAACTCACCATAAACCTGACCCTCACATTCAACCTCACCATTACTCTAACCGTAACCCTAACAATAACCCTAACCCTAACCCTAATCCTAACCCTAACCATAACCCTCACCCTCAGCCTCACCCTCACAGCAAACTTAATCCTAACCATAACACTAACAATAACCCTAACCCTAACTCTAATCCTCACCCCCAACCTCACCCTCAGCCTAATCCTAAGCCTAACCTTAACCATAACCCTCACCAGAACCCTAACGCTAACCCTAACCCTAAACCTAACGATAACCCTAAACCTAACCCTAAACCTCACCCTCACCCTAGCAATCACCCTAACCCTATTCCTAAACCTAAACCTCATCTTAACCCTCCCTATAGCCCTAACCCTAAACCTCACCCTAACCCTAACCCTAAAAATAACCCTAAGCCTCACCTTCACCGCCAGCTTAACCCTAACCATAACACTAACAATAACCATAACCCTAAGCCTAACCCTAACTCTAACTCTAATCCTCAACTCCAAGCTCAACCTCAGCCTAACCCTAACCCTAACCCGAAACCTCAACATAACCCTAACCCTAACAATGAACCTAACACTAACCCTAAACCTAAACCTAACCCTAACCCTAACCCTAATCCTCAGCCTCAATCTCACCCTAACCCAAAACTTATCCATAACTCTCACCCTAACTCTAACCCTAACCCTAACACTAACCCTCACCCTAACCCTAACCATCACCCTAACCCTAATCCTCACCCCTATGCTCATCCTTAGCCTAACCCTAAGCCTAAGACTAACCCTAACCCTAAACCTCACACTCAACCTCATCCTAACCCTAATCCTAAACCTAACCCTACCCCTAATCCTAAACCTCAACCTAACCCTCAACCTAATGTTAACACTAACATTTAACCTAACCCTAACCCTCGACATAGCCCTCCAACTAAACCTAAATCTAACAATGAACCTCACCCTCACCCTAACCCTAATCCCAAACCTAACCCTTAACCTCACCCTAATGCTAACACTCAACCTCACCCTAACCCTAATCCTAACCCTAACCCTCACCCTAACCCTAATCCTAACCCTAACTCTCACCCTAACCCAAACCCTAACCCTAAATCTTACCCTAACACTAACCCTAATCCTCACCTTCACCCTAGCCCTCACCCTAACCCTAAATGTAAACCTAATCCTCATCCTAACCCTCACCCTAACTCTAAGCCTAAACCTAACCCTAACCCTAACCCCAACCCTCACTGTAACCCTAACACTGACCCTAACACTAACACTCAACATAAACCTAACCCTAAACCTAAACCTAATCCTCAGCCTCAACCTCACCCTAACCCAAACCATAACCCTAACCCTCATCCTAACTCTAAGCCTAACCCTAACCTTAATCCTGACCCTCACATTCACCTTAACCCTAACCCTAATCCTAAACCTGACCCCTTACCTAACCCTAACCCTCACCCTAACCCTCTGCCTAGACATCACCCTTACACTTATCCTAACCCTAACCCTCACCCTAACCATAACCCTCACCCTAAAAGTAACCCTCACCCTAAAACTTACCCTCACCCTAACACTAACCCTAAACCTAATACTAACCCTCACACTAACCCTAAACATCACCCTAACCCTAAACCTCACCCTAACACTAACCCTAACACTCAACCTCACCCTCGCCTTCACCCTAACCCTAAGCCTCATCCTCACCACAAACCTCACACTAACCCTAACACTAATCCTCAATCTAAACCTCACCCTCACCCTCAGCCTAACCCTAAGCCTAACCCTAAACCTAACCCTAACCCTCACACTCACACTAACCAAAACCCTAATCCTAATCCTAACCCTAACCCTAACCCTCACCCTCACCCTAACCCTCACCCTAAACCTAACACTAACCCTAACCCTAACCCTCACCCTCAGCCTCACCCTAAACCTAACTCTAACCCTGAACCTCACCCTAACCCTGAACCTAACCCTAACCTTAAACCTCATCCTCAAACTCACCCTAGCCCTTACCCTAACCCTAATCCTAACCCTAACCCTCATCCTAACCCTTCCCCTAAACCTAACCTTCACCCTCAACCTCACCCTCAGCCTTACCCTAAGCCTAACCCTAAACCTAAATCTAACACACACACTCATCCTCACTCTAACCCTGATGCTGTCCCTAACACCAACCCTAACCCTAACCCTCCCTCTAACTCTCACCCTAACCCTAACCCAAACATTAACCCTTACCCTAAACCTCAACCAAAACCTCACCCTAACCCTAAATCTAACCCTAAACCTCACCCTCACCCTAAACCTAACTCTAATCCTAACCCAAACCCTAAACCTCACCTTAACACTAACCCTAACCCTAAACCACGCCCTCACCCTCAGCCTAGTCCTAATCTTAACCCTAACCCTAACACTCACACTCATCCTAATCCTAACCCTAAACCTCACCCTAACCCTAAACCTCACCCTTAACCTCAGCCCAACCATAAGCCTACCCCTAACCTTAACCCTAACCCTCACACTCACCCTAACACTAACTCTAATGTACTCCTAACCCAAACCATAACCCTCACCCTCAACCTAACCTTCAAATTAAGCCTAACCCTAACATTAATACTAACACTAACCCTCAACCTCAACCTCACCCTAACACTAACTCTAACACTAAACCTCAACCTGACCCTAACCCTAACCCTAACACTATCCCTAAACCTCATCCTAGACCTAACCCTAACCCTCACCCTCACCATAACCTTAACCCTAACCCTAACGCAAACAATAACCCGAACCCTAACTCTAACCCTCACCCTAAACGTAACCCTCAACCTACCCCTAACCATCACCCTAACACTTACCCTCACCTTAACACTAACCCAAACACTAAACATCACACTAACCTAACCATCAAAGTAACCCTAAACCTCATCCTAAAATTAACGCTAAACCTCACACTCTCCCTAGACCTCGCCCTAACCCTAACCCTCATCCTCACCCTAAACTTCACACTACCCCTAACACAATCCTCAATCTAACCCTCACCCTCACCCTAAACTTAACCCTAACCCTCACCCTAACCCTAACACTCACCGTTACCTTAACCCTCACGATCAGCCTAAACCTCATGTTTACCCTTACCGTCACCCCCACCCAAACCCTCACTCTAACCCTAAACCTCACCCTAACCCTAACTCTACCCCTAAACCTCACCCTCACCCTAACCCTCATTTTATCCCTAACCCTAACACTAACCCTTACCCTAACCCTAACCCTAACCATCACCCTAAACCTAATCCTCACCCCCAACCTCACCCTCAGCCTAAACCTAAGCCTAAGCCTAACCCTAACCCTAAACCTCACACTCACAATCACCCTAACCCTAATCCTAACCCTAAACCTAACCCTAACCCTAACCCTCAACCTAACCTTAACCCTAACACTTAGCCTAAACCTAACCCTCGACCTAACCCTCCTACTAAAACTAAATCTAACCATAAACCTCACCCTCACCCTCACCCTAACCCTAATCCCTATCCCTCACCCTCACCATAACAATAACCCTCATCCTGACCCTCACCCTAACCCTAACCCTAACCCTAACCCTAATCCTTATCCTAACACTAACCCCAATCATCACCTTCACCCTAGCCCTCACCCTAACCCTAATCGTAAACCTAATCCTCATCCTAACGCTCACCCTAACTCTAAGCCTAACCCTAACCATAACCCTAACCCCAACCCTCAATGTAATCTTAACACTAACACTAACACTAAGACTAACTCTAAACCTAACCAAAAATCTAACCCTAAACCTAACCGAAAATCTAACCCTAAACCTAACCCTAATCCTCAGCCTCACCCTCAACCTAACCCAAACCCTAACCCTAACCCTCATCCTACCTCTAAGCCTAACCCTAACCCTGATCCTAACCCTCACATTCGCCCTCACCGTAACCCTAATCCTAAACCTAACCCTATCCCTAACCCTCAGCCTAGCCCTCACCCTTACACTTATCCTAACCCTAACCCTCACCCTAATCCTAAACCTCACCCTAACCCTAACCCTAACCCTAATCCTCACCCTCACCCTAGCCCTCCCTCTAACACTAAATCCAACCCTCACCCTCACCCTAACCCTAACCCTCATCCTCACCTTAAATCTGACACTAACCTTAACCCTAATCCTCAATCTAACCCTCACACTAACACTAACCCTAACCCTAACCCTTACCCTAACCCTAAACCTAACCCTAACCCTCACCCTTATCTTAACCCTAAGCCTCAGTCTAAACCTAACCTTTACCCTTACCATCATCCTCACCCTAACACTCACACTCACCCTAGCCCTTACCCTATCCATAATCCTAACCTTAACCCTCATCCTAACCCTCCCCATAACCCCAAAACTCACCAACAACCTCACCCTCAGCCTAACCAATAGCCTAAACCTTAACCTAAACCTAACACACACACTCACCCTCACTCTAACCCTAACCTAATCCTATCCCTAACCCTAACCCTAACCCTAAACCTCCCCCTAACTTTCACCCTAACCCTAACCCTAAAACTAACCCTTACCATAACCTTCAACCTAAAACTCAACCTAACCCTAACTCTAACCCTAAACCTCACGCTAACTCTAACCCTGACTCTAACCCTAACCCAAAACTAAACCTCACCCTAACACTAACCCTAATCTTAACCCTCGACCTAACCTTCCAACTAAACCTAAATCTAACCATAAACCTCAGCTCACCCTAACCCTAATCCTAACCCTAACCAAAAACCTCACCCTCACCCTAACCCTAACCCTAACCATCACCGTAACACTCACCTTCACCCTAACAATAACCCTAACCCTCACACTCACCCTAACCCTTACCCTAATCCTAATCCTAACCCTAAACCTAAGCCTCACCCTCAGCCTCACCTTAACCCTAACTCTAACCATATACCTCACACTCACCCTAACCCTAACCCTAAACCACACCCTAAAACTAACACTAAACCTCAACCTCTCTCTATCCTTCACACTAACTCTAATTCTAACATTAACCCTCATCCTAACCCTCCACATATCCCTAACCCTAACCCTCACCCTAACCCTAACCCTCACCCTCAGCCTAACCCTAAACCTAACACTAACCCTAACCCTAACCCTCACACTCACCCTAACCCTTACCCAAATCCTAATCCTCACCTAACCGTAACCCTCACCCTCACCCAAACCCTCACCCTAAACCTAATACTAAACCTAAACTTAACCCTAACCCTAACCCTCACACTCACCCTAAACCTAACCCTAATCCTAATCCTAAACCAAACCCTAACCCTCATCCTTAACCTAACCCTCACCTTAAGCCTAACCCTAACATTAATCCGAACACTAACCCTCACCCTCAGCCTCACCCTAACCCCAACTCTAACACTAAACCTCACCCTGACCTAAACCTAACCCTAACCCTAACCCCAAACCTCATCCTAGACCTATCCCTAATCCTCACCCTCACCCTCACCATAATCTTAACCCTAAACTTAACGCTAAAAATAACCCTAACCCTAACCCTAACCCTCAACCTAAAACTTACCCTCACCATAAAACTAACCCTAACCCTAACACTAAATCTCACACTAACCCTAACCATCACCCTAACCCTTAACCTCACCCTAAAACTAACCCTAAACCTCACGCTCTCCCTAGACCTCGCCCTAACCCTAACCCTCATCCTCACCCTAAACTTCACACTAACCCTAACACTAATCCTCAATCTAACCCTCACTCTCACCCTAACCCTAACGATAACCCTCACCCTAACCCTAACCCTAACCCTCACCCTAACCCTAACCCTCTCCCTTACCTTAACCCTCACGCTCATCCTAACCCTCATATTTACCCTTACTGTCACCCCCACCCTAAACCTTACTGTAACGCTAACCCTCACCCTAACACTAACTCTACGCCTAAACCTCACCCTCACCTTCAGCCTAACTCTAACCCTAACCCTAACACTAACCCTTATCCTAACCCTAACCCTAACCATCACCCTAACCCTAATCCTCAAACCCAACCTCACCCTCAGCCTAACCCTAAGCCTAAGACTAACCGTAACCCTAAACCTCACACTCACCCTCACCCTAACCCTAATCCTAACCCTAACACTAAACCTCAACCTAACCCTCAACCTAATCTTAACCTTAACACTTACCCTAACCCTAACACCCGACCTAACCCTACAACTAAAACTAAATCTAACAATGAACATCACCCTCACCCTAACCCTAATCCCAAACCTAACCCTAAACCTCACCCTAAACCTAACACTCACCCTAAACCTAACCCTAACCCTCACACAAACCCTAAACCTCACCCTAATCCTAAATCTCACCCTCACCATAAACCTAACCCTAATCCTCACTCTAACCCTACCCCTCACCCTAACCCTAATTCTAACCCTCATCCTCACCCTAAACCTCACACTAACACTAACCCTAATACTCAATCTAACCCTCACCCTAAACCTAACCCTAACCCTAAACCTTACCCTAAACCTACACCTAACCCTAAACCTCACCCTTAACTCTCACCCTCAGCCTAAACCTCAAATTTACCCTTACCATCATCCTCACCCTAACCCTCACCCTAATGCTAAACCTCATCCTAACCCTCACCCTAACCGTAAACCTAACCATCACCCTAACCCTAACCCTAACCCTCAACCTCATACTCAGCCTAACCCTAAACCTAAGCCTAACCCTTACCCTAACCCTCAACCTCACCATAGACCTCACTGTAACTCTACTCCTAATCCTAACCCTCATCCAAACCCTCATCCTAGCCCTAACCCTAACCACCACCCTAAACCTAAGCTTCAACCATACCCTCACCCTCACTCTAACCCTAACTCTAACCCTTAATCTCAACCTCACCCTAACCCTAATCTTAAACCTAACCCTAAATCTCACCCTAACCCTAACCCTAACACTCACCCTCACCCTCACCCTCACCTTCACCACAAGTCTAACCCTAACCTTAACAATAACACTAATCCTAAACCTAACCCTAACCCTAACCCTAACAGTAATCCTAACACTCACCCTCAGGCTAACCCTAATCCTATACCTAACCCTCAACCTAACCCTAATCCTCACCCTCACCTTAACCCTAACCCTCAACCTAACCCTCATGCTAACCCTAACCCTAATCCTAAACCTTAATCTAACACTAACCCTAACCCTCACTATCAACCTAGCCCTCACCCTAACTCTAATCCTAATCCTAACCCTCATCCAAACCCTCACCCTAGCCCTAACCCTAACCCTCACCATAAACCGAATCTTCACACCCAACCTCACCCTCAGCCTAAAGCTAAGCATAAGCATAAGCCTAACACTCACCCTCACCCTCACCCTCACCCTAATCCTAACCCTCACCCTAACAATAACCCTAAACCTCAGCCTATCCCTCACCCTAACCTTAACCTTAAAACTAACCCTAACCCTAACACTCGAACTAACCCTCAAACTAACCCTAAATCTAACCCTAAACCTCACTCACACCCGAACCCTAAATCTAACCCTAACCCTAAACCTCAACCAAACCCTAACCCTCACCCTCACCCTCACCACAACTCTAGACCTAACCCTAACAATAACACTAATCCTAACACTATACCTAACCCTAACTCTAACCCTAACAGTTATCCTAACAATCACCCTCAGGCTAACCCTAAACTTAAACCTAACCCTCACCCTAACCCTAATCCTCACCCTCACCGTAACCCTAACCCTCAACCTAACCCTCACCCTAACCCTAACCCTAATCCTAAACCTAAATCTAACACTAACCCTAACTCTCACCCTCAACCTAGCCCTCACCCTAACCCTAATCCTAACCCTAATCCTCATCCTTACCCTCACCCTAACCCTAACCTTAACTCTCACCCCAACCCTAACCCTAACCCTCAACCAAACCCTAAACCTCACGCTCACTGTAAACTTAACCCTCACCCTAACACTAAACATAACCGAATCATAACTCTCACCCTAAACTTAACCCTAACCATCCACCTAACCCTAACCCTAACCCTCACCCTCAGCCTAACCTTAAGCCTAGCCCTAACCCTCACACTCAACCTAACCCTTAAGCTAATCCTAATCCTAACCCTAACCCTACACCTTACTCTCAGCCTCACCCTAACCCTAACTCTAACACTAAATCTCACCCTCACCCTAACCCTAACCCTAACCATAAATTTAAACCTCACCCTCACATGCACCCTAGCCCTTACCCTAACCCTAAACCTAACACTAACCCTCATCCTAACCCTACCCCTAAACCTAACCCTCACCCTCAACCTAACCCTCAGCCTATCCCTAAGTCTAACCCTAAACAAAAACCTAACACACACGCTCACCCTCACTCTAACCCTAATCCCATCCCTAACCTTAACCCTAACCTAACCCTCCCACTAACTCTCACCCTTACCCTAACCCTAAAACTAACCCTTACCATAATCCTCAACCTAAACCTCACCCTAAACCTAACTCTCACCCTAAACCTCACCCTCACCCTAACCCTAACTCTAACCCTAACCCAAACCCGAAAACTCACCCTAACACTAACTCTAACGCTAACCCACACCGTCACCCTCAGCCGAATCCTAAACCTAAGCCTAACCCTAACCCTCACACTCGCCCTAACCCTAACCCTAAACCTCACGCTAACCCTAACCCTCACCTTCAACCTCAGCCTGACCCTAAACCTATCCCTAACCCTAACCCTAACACTCACACTCACCATAACACTAAACCAATCCTACTCCTAATCCTAACCCTAACCCTCATCCTCAACCTAACCCTCACCTTAAGCCTAACCCTAACATTAATCCTAACCCTAACCCTCACCCTCAGCCTCACCCTAACCCTAAATCTAACACTAAACCTCACCCTGACCCTAACCCTAACCCTAACCTTATCCTTAAACCCCATCCTAGCCCTAATCCTAACCCTCACCCTCACCCTCACCATAACTATAACCCTAACCCTAATGCTAACAATAACCCTAACCCTAACCCTATCCCTCACCCTAAAGATAACCCTCACCCTAACCCTAACCCTCACCCTAACACTTACCCTCACCCTAACACTAACCCTAACCCTAACACTAAACCTCACACTAACCGTAACCATCACCCTAACCCTAAACCTCACTCTAACACTAACCCTAAACCTCACCCTCTCCCTAGACCTCGCCCTAACCCTAACCCTCAACTTCACCATAAATTTCAGACTAACCCTAACACTAATCCTCAATCTAAACCTCACTCTAACTCTAACCCTAACCCTAATCCTCACCCTAACACTAACTCTCACCCTTACTGTAACCCTCACCCTCAGCCTAAATCACACCTTTACCCTTACCGTTACCTCCACCCTAAACCTCACTCTAACGCTAATCCTGACCCTAACCCTATCTCTACTCCTAAACCTCACTCTCACCCTATCCCTAACTCTAACGCTAACCCTAACACTATCTCTCACCCTCACCCTAACCTTAACCATCACCCTAACCCTAATCCTCACCCCTACCCTCACCCTCAGCCTAACCCAAAGCCTAAGCCTAAACCTAACTCTAAACTTCACACTCACCTTCACCCTAACACTAATCATAACCCTAACCCTAAACCTCAACCTAACCCTCAACCTAACCTTAACCCTAAAACTTAACCTAACCCTTACCTTCGATCTAACCCTCCAACTAAACCTAAATCTAACCAAAAACCTCACCTTCACCCTAACCCTAATCCTAACCCTAACCCTCAACCTTGCCCTAACCCTAACACTCACCCTCACCCTCACCCTCACCATAACTCTAACCCTAATCCTAACAATAGCAGTAATCCTAACCCTAAACCTAAGCCTAACCCTAACACTAACCCTAGTGCTAACACTCAACCTCACCCTAACCCTAATCCTAACCCAAACCCTAAACCTAAACCTAACCCTCACCCTCACCATAACCCTAACCCTCATCCTAACCGTCACACTAACCCTAATCCTAACCCTAAACCTTGCCCTAACATTAACCCTAATCCTCACCTTCACCCTAGCCCTCACCCTAACCCTAATCTTAAACCTAATCCTCATCCTGACCCTCACCCTAACTCTAAGCCTAAACCTAACCCTAACCCTAACGCCAACCCTCACTGTAACAGTAACACTAACCCTAACACTAACACTAACCATAAACCTAACCCTAAACCTAACCCTAATCCTCAGCCTCACCCTCACCCTAACCCAAACCCTAACCCTAACCCTAACTCTCACATTCACCCTAACCCTTACTCTAAACCTAATCCTAACCCTAAACCTAACCCTCATCCTCAACCTAACCCTCACCCTAACCCTAACCCTAAACCTCACCCTCACCCTAGCCCCCACCCAACACTGATCCGAACCCTAACCCTCTTCATAACCCTCCTGCTAACCCTTACCCTAACCCTAACCCTCAGTCTCAATCTCAACCTCAGCCTAACCCTAAGCCTAACCATAAAGCTAACCCTAACACACACTCACCCTCACCCTAAACCTCACCCTAACCCTAACCCTCATCCTAACCCTCCCCATAACCCTAACCCTCACCCTAAACCTAACCCAAACCCTCACCCTCAGCCTAATCCTAAGCCTAATCCTAATCCTAAGCCTAACCCTAACCCTAACCCTCATCCTAACCCTAACCCTAAACCTCACCCTAACCCTAACCCTAACCCTCAACCTCAGCCTAACCCTAAGCATATCCCTTAACCTAACCCTAACCCTGACCCTCACCCTAGCCCTCACCCAACCCTAAACCTAACCCTAACCTTCTTCCTAACTCTCCCCCTAACCTTTAACCTAACCCTCACCCTAACCCTAACCCTCAACCTCAACCTCACCCTCAGCCTAAACCTAAGTCTAACCCTAATGATAACCCTAACACACACACTCACGCTCACCCTAAACCTCACCCTAACCCTAAGCCTCATCCTAACCCTCCCCAGAACCATAAACCTCACCCTAACACTAACCCACACAGTCACCCTCAGCCTAATCCTAAGCCTAACCCTAAACCTAACCCTCACACTCATCCTAACCCTAACGGTAAACCTCACCCTAACCCTAACCCTCACCCTCAACCTCAGCCTAACCCTAAGCCTATCCCTTACCCTAACCCTAATCCTAACCCTCACCCTCACCCTCACCCTAAACCTAATCCTACTCCTAACCCTAATCCTAACCCTCACACTCAAACTAACCCTCACCTTAAGCCAAAGCCTAATATTAATGCTAACCCTAACCCTCAACCTCAGCCTGACCCTCACCCTAACTCTAACACTAAACCTCACCCTGACCCTAACCCTAAACCTCACCCTCACCCTAGCCCTCACCCTAACCCTAAACCTAACCGTAACCCTCATCCGAACCCTCCCCCTAACCCTTACCCTAACCCTCCCCCTAACCCTAACCCTCACCCTCAAACTCACCCTCAGCCTAAACCTAAGCCTAACCCTAAACTTAACTCTAACACACACATTCACCCTCACTGTAACCCTAAGACCAACCCTAACCCTCACCTTCACCCTAACCCTCAGTGTAAGCCTAAGCCTAACCCTATCCCTAACCCTAACTCTCACACTAGTCCCAACCCTTACCCTAATCCTAATCCTAACCCTAATCCTAACCCTCAATCTCAGCCTCACCTTAACCCTAACTATAACCCTAAACCTCACCCTCACCCTAACCCTAACAGTAAGCCTAATGTTAAACCTCACCCTATTCCTAACCCCTAACCCTAAACCTAACACTAACTGTAACCCTAACCCTCACCCTCAGCTTCACCCGAACCCTAAAACTAACACTAAACCTCACCCTCATCCTAACCCTAACCCTAACCCTCACCATATCCCTAACCCTCACCATCAGTGTAACAGTAACCCTCATTGTAACCCGAAACCTAACCCTAACTGAACCCTAAAACTTTCCCGAACACTAACTGTAGTCCTCACCCTCATCCTAGCCCTCACCCTAACCCTAATCATAACCCTAATCCTCATCCTAAACCTCACCCTAACGCTAACCCTAACCCTCATCCTTAACCTAACCCAAACCCCCAAACTAACCCTAACCCTAATGCTCACTGTAACCCTAAACCTAACGCTCACCCTAACCATAATCCTCACCCTCGCCCTCACCCTCAACATAACCCTAAGGCTAACCCTAAACCTAACCCTCACATTCACCCTAACCCTAACCCTAATACTAATCCTAACCCTAACCCTCACCCTCACCCTCACCCTAACCCTAACACTCACCATCAACCTAACCCTCACCCTAAACCTAACCCTTATCCTAATATTAATCCTAACCCTAACCCTAAAACTTACCCTCAGCCTCACATTAACCCTAACTCTAACCCTATAACTCACACTCACCCTAACCCTAACCCTAACCCTAACCCCAAACCTCACCCTACCCCTAACACTAAACCTCACCCTCAACCTAGCCCTCATCCTAACCCTAATCCTAACGCTCACCCTAAACAAAACCCTCACCTTAACCCATACCCTCACCCTAACACTTACCCTCACCCTAACACTAACCCTAACCCTAACACTAACCCTCACACTAACCCTAAACCTAAACCTCAACCTAACCCTCACCCTCAACCTAACCCTAACACTAACCTTAATCCTAACCCTCCCCTTAACCCTCCCCCTAAACCTTATCTAACCATAAACCTCACCCTCACCCTCACCCTAACTCTAACCCTAACCCTAAACACCACTCTAATCCTAAGCCTAACCCTCACCTGCACCCTCACCCTCACCGTAACTCTAACGCTAACCCTAACAAGAACACTAAACCTAACCTGAACCATCACCCTAAACCTAATCCTCACCCCACCCTCACCCTCAGCCTAAACCTAAGCCTAAGCCTAACCCTCACCCTAACCCTCATACTCACCCTCACCCTAACCCTATTCCTAAACCTATCCCTATACCGAAACTTCAACCTAACCCTCACCCTCACCCTAACCCTAACACTAAACCTAATCCTAAACATCACCCTAAACCTCCTCCTGACCCTAACCCTAACCCTAAACCTCACCCTCACCCTAACCCTAACCTTAACCCTAAACCGCACCCTAAAACTCAACCTGACCCTGACCCTCACCTTCAACCTCACCATTACTCTAATCCTAACCCTAACACTAACCCTAACCCTAATCCTAACCTTAAACCTAAACCTCACCCTAAACCGAAACCTCACCCTTACACGCAACCTCACCATTACGCTAAACCTAACCCTAACAATAACACTAACCCTAACCCTAACCCTAATCCTAACCCTAACCATAACCCTCACCCTCAGCCTCACCCTCACCGCAAACTTAACCCTAACCCTAACCCTTAACCCTAATCCTCACCCCCACCCTCACCCTCAGCCTAACCCTAAGCCTAAACCTAACCCTAACCCTAAACCTAACCCTCACTGGAATCCTTACCCCAACCCTAAACCTAACCCTAACTCTAAACCTAAAGCTAACACTAATCCTAAGCCTCACCCTCACTCTAACCCAAACCCTAAACCTAACCCTCACCCTAACCCTAAGCCTAACCCTGAACTTAACCCGAACCCTAACTCTCACCCTAAATATGACCCTAAACCTCACCCTTACCCTAACCCTAAACCTAACCCTTTCCCTAAACCTAACCCTCACCCTAACCCTCACCCTAGTCCTCACTTAACCCTAACCCTAACCCTTACCCTAACCCTAACCCTCACCCTCAACCTCACCCTCAGCCTAACCCTAAGCCTAACCCTAAACCTAACCCTAACACACACACTCACCCTCACCCTAACCCTAATCCTAACCCTAACCTTAACACTAACCCACCCCCTAACTCTCACCCTAATCCTAACCCTAACACTAACCCTACCCCTAACCATCAACCTAACCCTCATGCTAACCCTAACTCTAACACTAAAACTCACCATCATCCTAAACCTCACGCTAACCCTAAGCCTAACCCTCACCATCACCCTCACCGTAACCTTAACCTTAAACTGAACCCTAACAATAAGCCTAAACCTAATCCTAACCCTCACCCTAACGATAACGCTCACCCTAACCCAAACCCTCACCCTAACACTTACCCTCAACTTAAAACTAACCCTAACCATATCACTAACCCTCACCTTAACACTAACCGTAAATCTAACCCTAAACCTCTCCCTCACGCTAACCCTAACCCTAACCCTAACCGTAAACCCCACCCTAACCCTAACCCTATCACAAACCCTAATTCTAACCCTAAACCTCACTATCACCCTAACCCTTATTCTAAACCTCATCTTAAACCTAAACCTCATCGTAACCCTAAACCTAAACCTCACCCTCACCCTCACCGTAACCGTAAACCTAAACCTAACCCTAACAATAAACCTAACCCTAACCCTAACCCTCACCCTAACCATAAAACTCACCCTAACGATAACCCTCACCCTGACACTTACCCTAAACCTAACACTAACCCTAACCCTAACATTAACACTCACACTCACCCTAAACATGACCCTAACCCCAAACATCACGCTAACCCTACCCCTAACCCTCACGCTCACCCTGGCCCTTACCCACACCCTAACCATCACCCTCATCCTAACCCTCTCCCTCACCCTCACCCTATACCTAACCATCACCCTCATCCTAACCCTCACACTAACCCTAACCCTCACTCTCATCCTCACCCTCAGTCTAACCCTAAGCCTAACCCTAGACCTAACCCTAACACACACACTCACCCTCACCCTAGCCCTAATCCGATCCATAAACCTAACCCTAACCCTAACACTCATCCTAACTCTCAAACTAATACTAACCCTAACCCTCACCCTAACCCTAACTCTAAACATAAACCTCAACCTCACCCTAACCCTAAATCGAACCCTAACCCAAACCCTAAACTTCAAACTAACCCTAACCCTAACCCTCACCCTCACCCTCAACGTAACCTTAACCCTAAACTTAAACCTAACAATAAGTCTAAGCCTAACCCTAACCCTCAACCTAACCATAACCCTCACCCTAACCCATACCCTCCCCCTAACACTTACCCTCACCCTAACACTAATCCTAACACTAACACTAACCCTCACACTAACACTAACCCTAAACCTCAACCTAACCCTCACACTCAACCTAACCCTAACACTAACCCTAACCCTAACCCTCACCCTAACCCTCCCCCTAACCCTATATCTAAACCTCACACTCACCCTAACCCTAACTCTAACCTGAAACCTCACTCTCACCCTAATCCTAAACTTAAACCTAAACCCCACCCTAACCCCAACCCTAACACTCACCCGCACCCTCACCCTCACCGTAACTCTAACCCTAACCTTAACAATAACACTAACCCTAACACGAACCATCATCCTAACTCTAATTCTCACCCCCACACTCAACCTCAGCCTAACCCTAAGCCTAATTCTAACCTTCAACCTAACCCTCACACTCATCCTCACCCTAACCCTAATCCTAAACCTAACCCTATCCCTAAACCTCAACCTAACCCTCACCCTAAATCTAAACCTAAACCTCACCCTCACCCTAACCCTAACCCTATCCCTCACGCTAATCCTAATCCTAAAACTCACCCTCACCCTAGACCTCACCCTAACCCTAATCCTAACCCTAAACCTCTTCCTAACCCTCACCCTAACACTAACCCTAAACCTAACCCTCACCCTAACCATAATCCTAACCCTAACCCTCAACCTAAAAATAACCCTCACCCTCATTGTAACCCTTAATCTAACCCTCACCCTAACATTAAACTTAACCTGAACCGTAACTCTCACCCTAACCCTAACACTAACCCTCACCCTAACCCTAACCCTCAAACTTACCATAACCCTCACCCTCAGCCTAACACTTATGTTTACCCTTACCATTACCCCTACCCTAACCCTCACCCAAACCCTAACACTCACACTAACCAGCACGCTAAAACTAACTCTACACCTAAACCTCACCCTCACCCTAACCAAAACTCTAACCCTAACCCTAACACTAAACCTCACCCTAAACCTAATCCTAACCCTCAAACTAACCCTAACCTTCACCCTCACCCAAACCCTCAGCCTAAACCTAAGGCTAATCCTAACCCTAACCGTAACCCTCACACTGACCCTAACCCTAACCCTAATACTAATCCTAAACCTAACCCTAACCCTCACCCTCACCCTCAGCCTCACCCTAACCTTAATTCTAACCCTAAACCTCACCTTCACCCTAACCCTCACCCTAACCCTCACCATCACCGTAACTGAAACCATAAATGTAACCCTTACCCCAACCCTAACCCTAACCCTAACCCTCCCCCAACCCTAACTCTAACCCTAAACCTAAACTTCTCCCTAACCCTCACCCTAACCCTAACTGTAACCCTAAACCTCACCCTCATCCTAACCCTCACTCTAACCCTAACCCAAACCCTAAACCTCACCCTAATCCTAACGATAAACCTCATCCTCACCTTCACCTTAACCAAAGCGGTAAACCTAACAATAACCCTAACCCTAATCCTAACACTCACCCTAACCATAAACCTCACCCTAACCCAAACCCTAAAACTTACCCTCAGCCTAACACTAACCCTAACCCTAACACTAACCCTCATCCTATCCCTAACCCTAACCACAAACCTAGACCTCAACCTAACCCTCACCCTCACCCTAACCCTAAAACTAACCCTATCCCTAACCCTCACCCTAACTCTCCCCTAACCCTAACCCTAACCCTAATCCTCACCCCCAGCCTCACCCTCAGCCTAACCCTAAGTCTAAGCCTAACACTCACCCTAACCCTCACACTCACCCTCACCATAACCCTAATCCTAAACCTAACCCTATCCCTAAACCTCAACCTAAGCCTCACTCCCCCACTAACCATAACACTAACCCTAACCCTAAACCTAAATCTAACCCTCCCCCTAACAGTAACTCTAACCCTAAACCTCAACTTCACCATAACCCTAACGTTAAACCTCACCGTAAACCTCACCCTAACACTAACCCTAACCCTCACCCTCAATCTCACCGTAATTCTAACCCTAAACCTAAAAATAACACTAACCATAACGCTAAACATAACCCTCACCCTCAGCCTCACACTCACAGCAAACTTAACCCTAACCATAACACTAAAAATAACCCTAATCCTAACCCTAACCCTAATCCTCAACCCCACCCTCAGCCTCAGCCTAAACCTAAGCCTAACCCTAACCCTAACTGTAACACTAACCCTAACCCTAAACCTAACCCAAAACCTAACCCTAATCCTCAGCCTCACCCTCACCCTAAACCAAACCCTAACCCTAACCCTCACCATAAACTTAAGCCTAAATCCAACCCTAACCCTCACACTCACCTTCACCCTAATCCTAATCCTCAACCTAACCCTTTTCCTAAAACTTACCCTCACCCTAACCCACACCCTAGTTCTCACCCTAACACTAATCCTAACCCTAAACCTCATCCTAAATCTCACCCTTATGCTAACCCTAACCCTCACCCTAACATTAACCCTAACCCTCACAATCTTGCTCGGCCTAAGCCTAAGCCTAAGCCTAAGCCTAACTGTAACCCAAACCCTCACCCTAACCCTAACCCTAACACTAAACCTAACTCTAACCGTAAACCTCACTCTCACCCTAACCCTACCTCTAACCCTAACCCTAAACCTAAACCTCATCCTAACCCTAACCCTCACCCTAACCCTAACCCTCACCGTAACCATAACCCTAACCCTAACCCTAACAATAACCCTAACCCTAACCCTTAACCTAACCCTAACCCTCACCCTAACCCTAACCCTCACCCTAACATTTACCCTCACCCTAACACTAACCTTAACACTAACACTAACCCTCACACTAACCCTAACCATCACCCTAACCCTAAACCTCACCTTAAACCTAAACCTAACCCTCACCCTAACCCTAGGCCTCACCCTAACCCTAACCCTCATCCTCACCCTAAACCTCACACTAACCCTAACACTAATCCTCAATCTAACCCTCACCCACACCCTTCCCATAAACCTAACCCTCACCTTATCCCTAACCATCACCCCATTGTAACCCTCATCTCAGCCTAACCCTCACATTTACCTTTACCATCACCCCCACGCTAACCCTTATCCTAACCCTTATCCTCACCCTAAGCGTCACCCTAACCCTCACCCTCACCCTAAGCCTAATCCTAACCCTAACCCTCAACCTGAACCTAACCCTCACCCTCACCGTAAACCTTACTCTAACCCTGAACCTAACCCTAAACTTAACCCGAACCCTAACACTGACCCTAACCCTAACCCTAACCCTCACCCTAACCCTAACCCTCAACCTTACTGTAACCCTCACCCTCAGCCTAACCATCACGTTTACCCTTACCGTCATCCCTACCCTAACCCTCACCCTAAACCTAACATTCACCCTAACCCTCTCCCTGAAACTAACTCTAAGCCTGACTTCACCCTCACCCTATCCATAACTTTAACCCTAAACTTAACACTAAACCTCACCCTAATCCTAACCCTAACCCTCAAACTAGCCCCAAACCTCACCTTCACCCAAACCCTCAGGCTAAACCTAAGGCTAACACTAACCCTAAACATAACCCTCACACTCACTCTAACCCTAACCTAATCCTAATACTAACCCTAACCCTAACCCTCAACCTAACCCTCAACCTCAACCTAACCCTAACCCTAACCCTAACCCTAACCCTCAACCTCAGCCTCACCCTACCTCAACTCTAACCCTAAACCTCACCCTAACCCTAACCCTAACCTTAAACCTCACCCGCAAACTCACTGTTGCACTTACCCTAACACCAACCCTCATCCTAACCCTCCCCATAACCCTAACTCTTACCCTCAACCTCTCCCTTAGCCTAACCGTAAGCCTAACCCTAAACCTAAACCTAACACACACACTCACCCTCACTCTAACCCTAATCCTGTCCCTAACCCTAACCCTAACCCTATCCCTCCCTCTAACTCTCACCCTAAGCCTAACCCAAACAGTAACCCTTACCCTAACCCTCAACCTAAACCTCACCCTAACACTAAATCTAACCCTAAGCCTTACCCTCACCCTAACCCTAAATCTAACCCTAACCCAAACCCTAAACCTCACCCTAACACTAACCCTAACCCTAACCCACACCCTCACCCTCTGCCTAATCCTAAGCCTAACCCTAACCCTAACCCTCACACTCACCGTAACCCTAACCCTAAACCTCACCCTAACCCTAACCCTCACCCTCAACCTCAGCCTAACCCTAAGCCTATCCCTAACCCTAAGCCTAATCCCCACACTCACCCTACTACTAAACCTAATGTACTCCTAACCCAAACCCTAACCCTCACCCTCAACCTAACCCTCACCTTAAGCCTAACCCTAACATTAATCCTAAACCTAACCCTCACACTCAGCCTCACCCTAAACCTAACTCTAACACTAAACCTCACACTGACCCTAACCCTAACCCTAACCCTAAACCTGATCCTAGACCTAACCCTAACCTTCACCCTCACCCTCACCATAAACTTAACCCTAACCCTAACGCTAAAAATAACCCTAAACCTAACCCTAACTCTCACCCTAACACTTACCCTCACCTTAACACTAACCCTAACCCAACACTAAACCTGAAACTAACTCTAACCATCACCCTAACCCTAAACCTCACCCTAACACTAACCCTAAACCTCAACCTCACCCTAGACCTCGCCCTAACCGTAAGCCTCATCCTCACCATAAACTTCACACTAATCCTAACACTAATCCTCAATCTAACACTCACCCTCACCCTAAACCTAACCCTAATACTCACCCTAACCCTAACACTCTCCCTTACCTTAACCCTCACGCTCAGCCTAACCCCCACATTTACCCGTACCGTCACCCCCACCCTAACTCTTACTCTAAAGCTAAACCTCACCCTAACCCTAACTCTACCCCTAAACCTCACCCTCACCCTAACCCTAACTCTAACCCTAACCCTAAAACTAACACCCTAACCCTAACCATCAACCTAACCCTAATCCTCACCCCCACCCTCACCCTCAGCCTAACCCTAAGCCTAAGCCTAACCCTAACCCTAAACCTCACACTCACCCTCACACTAACCATAATCCTAACCCTAACCCTAACCCTAACACTAAACCTCAACCTAACCCTCAACCTAACCTTAACCTTAACACTTACCCTAACCCTAACACTCGACCTAACCCTACAACTAAAACTAAATCTAACAATGAACCTCACCCTCACCCTAACCCTAATCCCAACCCTATCCCTAAACCTCACCCTAAACCTAACACTCACCCTCAACCTCACCCTCAACATAACTCTAACACTAACCCTAACAATAACAGAAATCCTAACTCTAAACCTAACCCTAACCCTTACCCTAATGCTAACACTCAACCTCAACCTAACCCTAATCTTAACCCTAACCCTCACCCTAAACCTAAACCTCACCCTCACCATAATACTAACCCACATCCTGACCCTCACCCTAACCCTAACCCTAAACCTTACCCTAACACTAACCCTAATCCTCACCTTCACCGTAGCCCTCACACTAACCCTAATTGTAAACCTAATCCTCATCCTAACCCTCACCCTAACTCTAAGCCTAACCTTAACCCTAACCCTAACACCAACCCTCACGGTAAACCTAACACTAACACTAACACTAACCCTAAACCTAACCCTAATCCTCAGCCTCACCCTCACCCTAACCCAAACCCGTACCCTAACCCTCATCCTAACTCTAAGCCTAAACCTAAGCCTGATCCTTACCCTCACATTCACCATCACCCTAACCCTAATCCTAAACCTAACCCTATCCCTGAACCTAATCCTCACCTTAACCCTCAGCCTAGCCCTCACCCTTACACTTATCCTAACCCTAACCCTCACCCTAACCATAACCCTCACCCTAAACCTAACCCTCACCCTAATACTTACCCTCACCCTAACACTAACCCTAACCCTAACACTAACCGTAACACTAACCCTAAACATCACGCTAAACCTAAACCTCACCCTGACACTAAAACTCAACCTCACCCTCACCCTAGCCTTCACGCTAACCCTAACCCTCATCCTCACCATAAACCTCACACTAACCCTAACACTAATCCTCAATCTAAACCTCCACCTCACCCTAACGCTAACACTAACCCTCACCCTAACCCTAACGATCACCCTTACCATAACCCTCACCGTCTGCCTAACCCTCAACTTTCCCCTTACCGTCACCACCATGTTAACACACACCCAAAACCTAACCATCACCCTAACCCTAAATGTACCCCTAAACTTCACCCTAACCCTAACCCTAACCCTAACTCTAACCCTAACCCTAAAATGAACCCTCACCCTAAACCTAACCCTAACCCTCACTGTCACCGTAACTGTAACCCTAAACCTAAACCTAACAATAACCCTAACCCTAACCGTAACCCTCACCCTAACCAAAACCCTCACCCTAAAACTTACCCTCACCCTCACCCTAACCCTAACCCTAATCCTCACCCTCACCCTAAACCTAACCCTAATCCTCACCCTAACCCTACCCCTCACCCTAACCCTACCCCTCACCCAAACCCTAATTCTAACCCTCATCCTCACCCTAAGTGTGAGGTTTACCTCACACTAACCCTAACCCTAATCCTCAATCTAACCCTCACCCTAAATCTAACCCTAACCCTAAACCTTACCCTAAACTTACACCTAACCCTAACCCTCACCCTTATCTTAACCCTCACCCTCAACCTAAACCTCACCCTAACCCTAAACCTCATCCTAACCCTCACCCTAACCGTAAACCTAACCATCACCCTAACCCTAACCCTCACCCTCAACCTCATACTCAGCCTAACCCTAAACCTAAGCCTAACCCTTACCCTAACCCTCACCCTCACTCTAGACCTCACCAAAACTCTACTCCTAATACTAACCCACATCCAAACCCTCACCCTAGCCCTAACCCTAACCACCACACTAAACCTAAGTTTCACCCCTACCCTCACCCTCACCCTAACCCTAATTCTAACCCTTAATCTCAAACTCACCCTAACCCTAGTCCTAACCCAAACGTTAAATCTCACCCTAACCCTAACCTTCACCCTCACCCTCACCCTCACCACAAGTCTAACCTTAACCCTAACAATAACACTAATCCTAACCCTAACCCTAACCTTAACAGTAATCCTAACACTCACCCTCAGGCTAAGCCTAATCCTATCCCTAACCCTCAATCTAAACCTAATCCTCACCCTCACCGTAAACCTAACCCTCATCCTAACCCTCATGCTAACCCTAACCCTAATGCTAAACCTTAATCTAACATTAACCCTAATCCTCACCCTAACCCTAACCCTAACACTAACCCTCACACAAACCCTAACCCTCACCCTAATCCTAAACCTCACCCTCACCCTAACCCTAACCCTAATCCTCACCCTAACCCTACCCCTCACCCCAAATCTACTCCTAATCCTAACCCTCATCCAAACCCTCACCCTAGCCCTAACCCTAACCATCACCCGAAACCGAATCTCCACCCCCACCCTCACCCTCAGCCTAAACCTAAGCCTAAGCATAAGCCTAACCCTCACCCTCACCCTCAACCTCACCCTAATCCTAATGGTAACCCTAACAATAACCCTAAACCTCAACCTATACCTCACCCTAACCTTAACCTTAAAACTAACCCTAACCCTAACACTCGAACTAACCCTCAAACTAACCCTAAATCTAACACTAAACCTCACTCAAACCCGAACCCTAAATCTAACCTTAACCCTAAACCTCAACCAAACCCTAACCCTCACCCTCACCCTCACCCTCACCACAACTCTAGCCCTAACCCTAACAATAAAACTAATCCTAACACTATACCTAACCCTAACCCTAACCCTAACAGTAATCCTAACACTCACCCTCAGGCTAACCCTAATCCTAACCCTAACCCTCACCCTAACCCTAATCCTCACCCTCACCTTAACCCTAACCCTCAACCTAACCCTCACCCTAACCCTAACCCTAATACTAAACCTTAATCTAACACTAACCCTAACTCTCACCCTCAACCTAGCCCTCACCCTAACCCTAATCCTAACCCTAATCCTCATCCTTACCCTCACCCTAACCCTAACCTTAACTCTCACCCTAACCCTAACCCTAACCCTAACCCTCAACCAAACCCTAAACCTCACGTTCACCGTAAACCTAACCCTCACCCTAACCCTAAACATAACCGAACCATAACTCTCACCCTAACCCTAACCCTAACCCTCCACCTAAACCTAACCCTAACCCTCACCCTCACCCTCAGCCTAACCTTAAGCCTAACCTAACCCTCACAATCACCCTAACCCTTAAACTAATCCTAATCCTAACCCTAACCCTCAACCTCATCCTCAGCCTCATCCTAACCCTAATTCTAACACTAAACCTCACCCTCACCCTAACACTAACCTTAACCATAAATTTAAACCTCACCCTCACATGCACCCGAGCCCTTACCCTAACCCTAATCCTAACAGTAACCCTCATCCTAACCCTCTCCCTAACCCTAACCCTCACCCTCAACCTCACCCTCAGCCTATCCCTAAGTCTAACCCTAAACCTAAACCTAACACACACACTCACCCTCACTCTAACCCTAATCCCATCCCTAACCCTAACCCTAACCGTAACCCTCCCACTAACTCTCACCCTTACCCTAACCCTAAAACTAACCCTTACCATAATCCTCAACCTAAAACTCACCCTAAACCTAACTCTCACCCTAAACCTCACCCTCACCCTAACCCTAACTCTAACCCTAACCCAAACCCGAAAACTCACCCTAACACTAACCCTAACCCTAACCCACACCCTCACCCTCAGCCGATTCCTAACCCTAAGCCTAACCCTAAACCTCACACTCACCCAAACCATAACGCTAAACCTCACCCTAACCCTAACCCTCACCTTCAACCTCAGCCTGACCCTAAGCCTATCCCGAACCCTAACTCTAACCCTCACACTCACCATAACACTAAACCTAATCCTACTCCTAATCCTAACCCTAACCCTCATCCTCAACCTAACCCTCACCTTAAGCCTAACCCTAACATTAATCCTAACCCTAACCCTCACCCTCAGCCTCACCCTAACCCTAAATCTAACACTAAACCTCACCCTGACCCTAACCCTAACCCTAAACCTATCTTTAAACCCCATCCTAGCCCTAAGCCTAACCCTCACCCTAACACTTACCCTCACCATAACTTTAACCCTAACCCTAATGCTAAAAATAACCCTATCCCTATCCCTCACCCTAAAGATAACCCTCACCCTAACCCTAACCCTCACCCTAACACTTACCCTCACCCTAACACTAACCCTAACACTAAACCTCACACTAACCGTAACCATCAACGTAACCCTAAACCTCACCCTAAAACTAACCATAACCTCACCCTCTCCTTAAACCTCGCCCTAACCCTAACCCTAATCATCACCCTAAACTTCAGACTAACCCTAACACCAATCCTAAATCTAAACATCACTCTCACCCTAACCCAAAACCTCACCATCAACCGAACCCTAACTCTCATTCTTACTGTAACCCTCACCCTCCGCCTAAATCACACCTTTTCCCTTACCGTTACCCCCACCCTAAACCTCACTCTAACCCTAACCCTGACCCTAACCCTATCTCTACTCCTAAACCTCACACTCACCCTATCCCTAACTCTAACCTTAACCCTAACACACTCTCACCCTCACCCTAACCCTAAACATCACCCTAATACAAATCCTCAACCCTACCCTCAACCTCAGCTTAACCCAAAGCCTAACCCTAACCCTAACCCTAAACCTCACACTCACCCTCACCCTAACCCTAATCCAAACCCTAACCCTAAACCTCAACCTAACCTTAACCCTAAAACTTAACCTAACCCTTACCCTCGATCTAACCCTCCAACTAAACCTAAATCTAACCATAAACCTCGCCTTCACCCTAACCCTAATCCTAACCCTAACCCTCAACCTCCCCTAACCCTAACACTCACCCTCACCCTCACCCTCACCATAACTCTAACCCTAATCCTAACAATAGCAGTAATCCTAACCCTAAACCTAACCCTAACCCTAACCCTAACCCTAGTGCTAACACTCAACCTCACCCTAACCCTAAATCTAAACGAAACCCTAAACTTAACCCTAACCCTCAACCTCACCGTAACCCTAACCCTCATCCTAACCCTCACCCTAACCCTAATCCTAACCCTAAACCTTACCCTAACATTTACCCTAATCCTCACCTTCACCCTAGCCCTCACCCTAAACCTAATCTTAAACCTAATCCTCATCCTAACCCTCACCCTAACTCTAAGCCTAAACCTAACCCTAACCTTAACCCCCACCCTCACTGTAACAGTAACACTAACCCTAACACTAACACTAACCCTAAACCTAACCCTAAACCTAACCCTAATCCTCAGCCTCACCCTCACCCTAACCCAATCCCTAACCCTAACCCTAACTCTCACATTCACCCTAACCCTTACTCTAAACCTAATCCTAAACCTAAACCTAACCCTCATCCTCAACCTAACCCTCACCCTAACCCTAACCCTAAACCTCACCCTCACCCTAGCCCTCACCCAACCCTAATCCGGACCCTAACTCTCTTCGTAACCCTCCTCCTAACCCTTACCCTAACCCTAACCCTCAGTCTCAATCTCAACCTTAGCCTAACCCTAAGCCTAACCCTAAAGCTAACCCTAACACACACACTCACCCTCACCCTAAACCTCACCCTAAACCTAACCCTCATCCTAACCCTCCCCATAACCCTAACCCTCACCCTAAACCTAACCCAAACCCTCACCCTCAGCCTAATCCTAAGCCTAATCCTAAGTCTAACCCTAACCCTAACCCTCATCCTAACCCTAACCCTAAACCTCACCCTAACCCTAACCCTAACCCTCAAACTCAGCCTAACCCTAAGCGTTTCCCTTAACCTAACCCTAACCCTGACCCTCACCCTAGCCCTCACCCAACCCTAAACCTAACCCTAACCTTCTTCCTAACTCTCCACCTAACCCTTACCCTAACCCTCACCCTAACCCTAACCCTCAACCTCAACCTCACCCTCAGCCTAACCCTAAGTCTAACCCTAAAGATAACCCTAACACACACACTCACGCTCACCCTAAACCTCACCCTAACCCTAACCTCATCCTAACCCTCCCCAGAACCCTAAACCTCACTCTAACCCTAACCCACACAGTCACCCTCAGCCTAATCCTAAGCCTAACCCTAAACCTAACCCTCACACTAATCCTAACCCTAATGGTAAACCTCACCCTAACCCTAACCCTCACCCTCAACCTCAGCCTAACCCTAAGCCTATCCCTTACCCTAACCCTAATCCTAACCCTCACCTCACCCTCATCCTAAACCTAATCCTACTCCTAACCCTAATCCTAACCCTCAACCTCAAACTAACCCTCACCTTAAGCCAAAGCCTAATATTAATGCTAACCCTAACCCTCACCCTCAGCCTCACCCTGACCCTGACCCTAACCCTAAACCTCACCCTGACCCTAGCCCTCACCCTAACCCTAAAACTAACCATAACCCTCATCCGAACCCTCCCCCTAACCCTTACCCTAACCCTCCCCCTAACCCTAACCCTCACCCTCAAACTCACCCTCAGCCTAGACCTAACCCTAACACACACACTCACCCTCACCCTAACCCTAATCCTATCCATAAACCTAACCCTAACCCTAACACTCATCCTAACTCTCAAACTAATACTAACCCTAACCCTCACCCTAACCCTAACTCTAAACATAAAACTCAACCTCACCCTAACCCTAAACCTCACCCTCACCCTCCACGTAACCGTAACCCTAAACTTAAACCTAACAATAACTCTAACCCTAACCCTAACCCTCAAGTTAACTATAACCCTCACCCTAACCCATGCCCTCCCCCTAACACTTACCCTCACCCTAAAACTAATCCTAACACTAACACTAACCCTCACACTAACCCTAACCCTAAACCTCAACCTAACCCTCACACTCAACCTAACCCTAACACTAACCTTAACCCTAACTCTCACCCTAACCCTCCCCCTAACCCTATATCTAAACCTCACCCTAAACCTAACTCTAACCCGAAACCTCACCCTCACACTAATCCTAACCTTAATCTTAAACCCCAACCTAACCCCAACCCTAACACTCACCCGCACCCTCAACCTCACAGTAACTCTAACCCTAACCCTAACAATAACACTAATCCTAAAACGAACCATCACCCTAACCCTAATCCTCACCCCCACCCTCACCCTCAGCCTAACCCAAAACCTAATCCTAACCTTCAACCTAACCCTGACACTCATCCTCACCCTAACCCTAAGCCTAAACCTAACCCTATCCCTAAACCTCAACCTAACCCTCAATCTCACCCTAACCATAACACTAACCCTAACCCTAAACCTCACCCTAACCATACCCTAAACCTAACTCTAGCCCAAAACCTCACCCTCACATTAACCCTAACCCTAAACCTAACCCTAAACCTCACCCAAACACTAACCTTCACCCTCACCCTCAACCTCACCGTATCTCTAACTCTAACCTTAAGAATAACACTAACCCTAACCCTAATCAATACCCTCACCCTCAGCCTCACCCTCACTGCAATCTTAACCCTAACAATAACACTAACAATAACCATAACCCTAAGCCTAAGCCTAACACTAATTCTAATCCTCACCTACACCCTCACGCTAAGCCTAATCCTAAACCTAACCCTAACACTCACCATAACCCTAACCCTAACACTAACACTAACCCTAACCCTAAAACTAACCCTAATCCTCAGCCTCAGCCTCACCATAACCCAAACCCTAACCCTAACCCTCACCCTAACTCTAAGTCTAACCCTAAGCCTAACCCTAACCCTCACACTCACCCTCACCCTAACCCTAATCCTAAACCTAACCCTATCCATAACCCTAGCCCTCATCCTAACCCTCACCCTAGTGCTTACCCTTACCCTAATCCTAACCCTAAACCTCATCCTAACCCTCACCCTAACCCTAATTCTAACACTAACCCTAACCCTAACCCTCAAACTCATCCTCACCCTAACCCTAAATCTAACCCTAAACCTCAACCTTACCCTAACCCTAACCCTAACCCTAACCCTATCCCTCACCCTAATCCTAATCCTAAAACTCACCCTCACCCTAGACCTCACCCTAACCCTAATCCTAACCCTAAAACTCTTCCTAACCCTCACCCTAACACTAACCCTAAACCTAACCCTCACCCTCACTGTAACCCTTACTCTAACCCTTACCCTAACATTAAACTTAACCCGAACCCTAACTCTCACACTAAACCTAACACTAACCCTCACCCTAACCCTAACCCTCAACCTTACCATAACCCTCACCCTCAGCCTAACACTTACGTTTACCCTTACCGTTACCCCTACCCTAACCCTCACCCTAACCCTACCACTCACACCAGCACGCTAAAACTAACTCTACACCTAAACCTCACCCTCACCCTAACCAAAACTCTAACCCTAACCCTAACACTAAACCTCACCCTAAACCTAATCCTAACCCTCAAACTAACCCTAACCTTCACCCTCACCCAAACCCTCAGCCTAAACCTAAGGCTAATCCTAACCCTAACCCTAACCATCACACTGATCCTAACCCTAACCCTAATACTAATCCTAAACGAAACCTAACCCTCACCCTCACCCTCAGCCTCACCCTAACCTTAATTCTAACCCTAAACCTCACCTTCACCCTAACCCTCATCCTAACCCTCACCATCACCGTAACTGAAACCCTAAATGTAACCCTTACCCCAACCCTAACCCTAACCCTAACCCTCCCCCAACCCTAACTCTAACCCTAAACCTAAACTTCACCCTAACCCTCACCCTAACCCTAACTGTAACCCTAAACCTCACCCTCATCCTAACCCTCACTCTAACCCTAACCCAAACCCTAAACCTCACCCTAATCCTAACGATAAACCTCACCCTCAACCGAACCTTAACCAAAGCGGTAAACCTCACCATAACAATAACCCTAACCCTAATCCTAACACTCACCCTAACCATAACCCTCACCCTAACCCAAACCCTAAAACTTACCCTCAGCCTAACTCTAACCCTAACCCTAAAACTAACCCTCACACTATCCCTAACCCAAACCACAAACCTAGACCTCAACCTAAACCTCACCCTCAC
Source organism: Dipodomys merriami (assembly GCF_024711535.1). Lineage (NCBI taxonomy): Eukaryota > Metazoa > Chordata > Mammalia > Rodentia > Heteromyidae > Dipodomys > Dipodomys merriami. The sequence continues at coordinate 685,345 of NW_027206067.1, forward strand.
CCTAACCCTAACACTAACCCGATCCCTAAACTTCACCCTAACCCTCCCCCTACCCCTAACACTAATCCTAATCCTCACCCCCAGCCTCACCCTCAGCCTAACCCTAAGTCTAAGCCTAACACTCACCCTAACCCTCACACTCACCCTCACCATAACCCTAATCCTAAACCTAACCCTATCCCTAAACCTCAACCTAACCCTCACTCTCCCAGTAACCCTAACACTAACCCTAACCCTAAACCCTAAACCCTCCCCCTAACAGTAACTCTAACCCTAAACCTCAACCTCACCCTAACCCTAACGTTAAACCTCACCCTAAACCTCACCCTAACACTAACCCTAACCCTCACCCTCAATCTCACCGTAACTCTAACCCTAAACCTAAAAATAACACTAACCATAAACCTAACCATGACCCATACCCTCAGCCTCACACTGACGGCAAACTTAACCCTAACCATAACACTAACAATAACCCTAATCCTAACCCTAACCCTAATCCTCAACCCCACCCTCAGCCTCAGCCTAAACCTAAGCCTAACCCTAACCCTAACTGTAACCCTACCCCTAACCCTAAACCTAACCCAAAACCTAACCCTAATCCTCAGCCTCACCCTCACCCTAACCCAAAACCTAACCCTAACCCTCACCCTAAACCTAAGCATAAACCCAACCCTAACCCTCACACTCACCTTCACCCTAATCCTAATCCTAAACCTAACCCATTCCCTAAACCTTACCCTCACCCTAACCCAAACCCTAGTTTTCACCCTAACACTAATCCTAACCCTAAACCTCATCCTAACCTTCACCCTAATGCTAACCCTAACCCTCACCCTAACACTAACCCTAACCCTCACAATCTTGCTCGGCCTAAGCCTAACCCTAACCCTAACCCTAACCCTAACCCTAACCCTAACACTAACACTAACCCTAACTCTAACTGTAAACCTCACTCTCATCCTAACCGTAACTCTAACCCTAACCCTAAACCTAAACCTCATCCTAACCCTCACCCTCACCCTCACCTTAACCGTAACTCTAACCCTAACCCTAATAATAACCCTAACCCTAACCCTCAACCTAACCATAACCCTCACCCTCACCCTAACCCTCACCCTAACATTTACCCTCACCCTAACACTAACCTTAACACTAACACTAACCCTCACACTAACCCTAAACATCACCCTAACCCTAAACCTCACCTTAAACCTAAACCTAACCCTCACCCTCACCCTAGGCCTCACCCTAACCCTAACCCTCATCCTCACCCTAAACCTCACACTAACCCTAACACTAATCCTCAATCTAACCCTCACCCACACCCTTCCCATAACCCTAACCATCACCCCACTGTAGCCCTCACCCTCAGGCTAACCCTCACATTTACCCTTACCATCACCCCCACGCTAACCCTTACCCTAACCCTAATACTCACCCTAAGTGTCACCCTAAACCTCACCCTCACCCTAAGCCTAATCCTAACCCTAACCCTCAACCTAAACCTAACCCTCACACTCACCGTAAACCTTACTCTAACCCTGAACCTAACCCTAAACTTAACCAGAACCCTAACTCTGACCCTAAACCTAACCCTAACCCTCACCCTAACCCTAACCCTCAACCTTACTGTAACCCTCACCCTCAGCCTAACCATCACGTTTACCCTTACCATCACCCCTACCCTAACCCTCACCCTAAACCTAACACACACCATAACCCTCACCCTGCAACTAACTCTAAGCTTAACTTCACCCTCACCCTAACCATATTTCTAACCCTAACCTTAACACTAAACCTCACCCTAATCCTAACCCTAACCCTCAAACTAGCCCTAACCCTCACCCTCACCCAAACCCTCAGCCTAAACCTAAGTCTAACACTAACCCTAACCATAACCCTCACACTCACCATAACCCTAACCTAATCCTAATCCTAACCCTAACCCTAACCCTCACCCTAACCCTCAGCCTCAACCTAACCCTAATTCTACCCCTAAACCTAACCCTAACCATAACCCTCCCCCTAACTCTCACCCTAACCCTAACCCTAACACTAACCCTAACCCTAAAACTCACCCTAACCCTCTCCCTAACCCTAACTCTAACTGTAAACCTCAACCTCATCTTAACACTCACTGTAAGCCTAACCCAAACCCTAAACCTCACCTTAATCCTAACCCTAAACATCTCTTTCACCCTCACCTTAACCAAAACCCTAAACCTAACACTAAAAATAACCCTAACCCTAATCCTAACCATCACCCAAACCATAAACCTTACCCTAACCCTCACCCTCACCCTAAAACTTACCCTCACCCTATCACTAACCCTAACCCTAACACTAATCCGCAAACTAAACCTAACCCTAACCATAAACCTAAACCTCAACCTAACCCTCACCCTCGCCCTAACCCTAACACTAACCCTATCTCTAACCCTAACCGTAACCCTCCCCCTAACCCTATATCTAACCCTAAACATCACCCTCACACTAAACCTAACCCTAACCCTAAACCCCACCATAAACCTAAACCTAACCCTCTCCCGCACCCTCACCCTCACCGTAATTCTAACCCTATCCCTAACAATAACACTAACCCAAACCCAAACCATCACCCTAACCCTATTCCTCACCCCCACCCTCACCCTCAACGTAACCCTAAACCTAAGCCTAACACTCACCCTAACCCTCACGCTCACCCTAACTTTAATACTAAACGTAACCCTATCCCTAAACCTCAACCTAACCCTCAGCCTCCCAGTAACCCTAACACTACCCTAAACCTCACCCTAAACCTCACCCTAACCCTAACCCTCACCCTCACCCTCAATCTCACCGTAACTCTAACTGTAACCCTAACCCTAACCTTAAACCTAACCCTAAACCTAACCCTAAACCTCAACTTCACCCTAACCCTAATCCTAACCCTAACCCTAAACCTCACCCTAACCCTAACCCTAATTTTCACACTCACCCTCACCATAACTCTAACACTAACCCTAACAATAACAGTAATTCTAACGCTAACCCTAACCCTAACCCTAATGCTAACACTCAACCTCACTCTAACTCTAATCCTTACCCTAACCCTCAACCTAACCCTAACCCTCAGCCTCACCGTAAACCTAACCCTCCTCCTAACAATCACCCTATCCCAAAACCTAACCCTAAACCTTGCCCTAACACTAACCCTAATCCTCATCCTCACCCTAGCCCTCACCCTAACCCTAATCATAACCCTAATCCTCATCCTAACCCTCACCCTAACTCTAACCCTAACTCTCATCCTTACCCTAACTCTAACCTCAACCAAACCCTAACCCTAAAACTCAACATAACCCTAACCCTAACCCTCACCCTAACCCTAACCCTCACCCACACCCTCATCCTCAGCCTACCCTAAGCCTAAACCTAACCATAAACCTAACCCTCACCCTAACCCAAACCCTTACCCTAATCCTAATTCTAACACTAACCCTAATCCTCACCATCACCCTAACCCTCATCCTAACCCTAACTATAAAACTAACCCTAACCCTAACCCTCAACCTCACTCTCACCTTTACCCTAACTCTAACCCTAAACCTCACCCTAACCCTAACCCTAACCCTAACCCTAAACCTAACGCTAACACTAACCCTAAACCTCAACCTCACCCTAGCCCTCACCATAACCCTAACCCTAACCCTCATCCTTACCCTAACTCTAACCTCAACCTAACCCTAACCCTAACACTCAACATAACTCTAACCCTAACCCACACCCTAAGCCTAAACTTAACCTAAACCTAACCCTAACCCTAACTCTCACACTAACCCTAATCCTCACCCTCACCCTCATCCTCAGCCTACCCTAAGCCTAAACCTAACCATAACCCTAACCCTTACCCTAATCCAAACCTTACCTAATCCTAATTCTAACACTAACCCTAATCCTCACCCTCAACCTAACCCTAACTATAAAACTAACCCTAACCCTAACCCTCAACCTCACTCTCACCTTTCCCCTAACTCTAACCCTAAACCTCACCCTCACCCTAACTCTAAACCTACCCATAAACCTAACCCTAACCCTAACCCGAAACCTCACCCTCACCCTAGCCCTCACCCTAACCCTAATCCTAATACTCATCCTAACCCTCACCCTAACACTAACATTAAACCTCACCCTCACTCTCACCCTAACCCTAACCCTAACCCTAACCCTAAGCCCCACCCTCACACTAACTCTAACCCTAACTCTCAACCTAACCCTAACCCTCATGCTCACTGTAAACCTAACCCTAACACTCACCCTAACCCTAACCCTCACACTAACCCTAAACCTAAGCTTAACCCCCACCCTCTGCCTCATTCTAATCCTAATCCTAACCCTAACCCTAACCCTAATGCTAACACTCACCCTAACACTTACCCTAAACCTAATCCTAACCCTAAGCCTAACCCTCACCCTCACACTCACCCTCACCATAACTCTAACCCTCACCCTAACAAGAACACTAAACCTAACCTGAACCATGACCCTAACCCTAATCCTCACACCCACCCCCACCCTCAGCCTAACCCTAAGCCTAAGCCTAACCCTCACCCTAACCCTCATACTCACCCTCACCCTAACCCTAATCCTAAACCTAAACCTATCCCTAAATCTCAACCTAACCCTCACCCTCACCCTAACCCTAACACTAAACCTAACTTTAAACCTCACACTAACCCTCACCCTCACCCTAACCCTAACACTAAACCTAACTCTAAACCTCACCCTAATCCTCAGCCTAACCCTAAACCTAACCCTAATCCTCACACTCACGCTAACCCTAACCCTAAGCCTAAACCTCACCCTCACGCTAAACCTAACGCTAACCCGAAACCTAACCCTAAACCTCACCCTAACAATAACCCTCACCTTCAACCTCACCATTACTCTAACCGTAACCCTAAAAATAACACTAACCCTAACCCTAACACTAACCCTAACCCTCAACCTAACCCTAACCCTCACCCTCAGCCTCACACTCACCGCAAACTTAACCCTAACCATAACACTAACACGAACAATAACCCTAACCGTAGCATAACCCTAACTCTAATCCTCACGCCCACCCTCACCCTCAGCCTAACCCTAAGCCTAACTGTAACCCTAACCGTCACCGTAAATAATCCTAACCCTAACACTAACCCTAAACCTAAACCAAACCCTAAAACTAACCCTAATCCTCACCCTAACCCAAACCCTAACCCTAACACTCACATTAAATCTATGCCTAACCCTATCCCTAACCCTGACACTCACCCTCACCCTAACCCTAATCCTAAACCTAAGCCAATCCCTAACCCTCACCCTAACCCTCAACCTAGCCCTCACCCTAAACCTAATCCTAACAGGAAACCTCATCCTAACCCTCACCATAACACTAACCCTCAAACTCATGCTCTGCCTAAGCCTAATCCTAAGCTTAAGCTTAACCTAAAACTAACCCTCACCATAACCGTAACCCTAACCCTAACCCTAAGCCTAAATCTCACCCTAAACCTAACCCTAAAACTCACCCTCACCCTAGCCCTCACCCTATCCTTAATCCTAAACCTCATCCTAACCCTCACCCTAATACTAACCCTAACTCTCACCCTCACCCTAACCCTAAACTTAACCCGAACAATAACTCTCACCCTAACCCTAAACTTAACCCTCACCCTAACCCTTACCCTAACCCTCACCCTAATCCTAACCCTCACCCTCAACCTCACCCTCAGCCTAACCCTAAGCCTAACCCTAAACCTAACCTTAATGCACACACTTACCCTCACCCTAACCCTAAACCTAACCTTAACCCTCATCCTCACCCTCAGCCTCAGTGTAACCCTAAGACTAAACCTAACACTAAAGCTAATCCTCGAACTCACCCTAACCCTTACCCTAATACTAATCCTAACCCTAACCCTAACCATCACCCTCAGCCTCACTTTAACCCTAACTCTAAACCTAAACCTCACCCTCACCCTAACCCTAAACCTAACCCTAACACTAAACCTCACCCTAACCCAAACCCTAAAACTCACCCTCACCCTAGCAATCACCCTTACCCAAATCCTAAACCTAACCCTCACCTTAACCCTCCCCATAACCCTAACCCTAACCCACAACCTAACCCTAACCCTCACCTTCACCCTCAGCCTAAACCTAACCCTAACCCTAACCCTCACCCTTGCCCTAACCCTCACCCTTAACCTAACCCTAAACTTAACCCTAACAGACAAACTCAACCTCACACTAAACCTAATCCTATACCTAACCCTAACCCTAACCCTCCCCCTAACTCTCACCCTAACCCTAACCCTAACACTAACCCTAAACATAACCCTCAACCTAACCCAAAACCTAAACCTAACCCTAACCCTCACCCAAACACTAACCCTAACCATAATACTAACCCTAACACTAACCCTAACCCTAACCCTAAACGTCAACCTAACACTTACCCTCACATTAACCCTAAAACTAACCCTATCCCTAACCCTCACCCTAACCCTCCCCCTAAACCTATTTCTAACCCTAAACCTCAGGCTCACCCTAACGCTAACCCTAACCCTAAACGCCACCTTAACTCTAACCCTAACCCTCATCCGCACACTCACCCTTAACGTAACTCTAACCCTAACCCTAACAATAACACTAACCCTAAACCGAATTATCTCCCTAACCCTAAACCTCACCCCCACTGTCACCCTCAGCATAACCCTAAGCCTAAGCCTAACCCTCACCCTAACTCTCATACTCACCCTCACCCTAACCATAATCCTAAGCCTAACCCTATTCCTAAACCTCAACCTAACCCTCACCCTCACCCTAACCCTAAAACTAACCCTAACCCTAAACCTCACCTTAACCCTGCCCCTAACCCTAATTCTAACCCTAAAACTCACCCTCACCTTAACACTAACCCTAATCCTAAACCTAACCCTAAACCTCACCCTAACCCTAAATCTCACCCTTACCGTCAACCTCACAGTAACTCTAACCCTAACCCTAACAATAACACTAAACCTAACCCTAACCCTAACTCTAACTCTAACCATAACCCTCACCCTCAGCCTCACCCTCACCTCAAACTTAACCCTAAAACTAACCCTAACCCTAACCCTAATCCTCACCCCCACCCTCACACTCAACCTAACCCTGTCTATCCCTAACCCTAACCCTAACCCTCACTGTAACCTTAAACCTAAACCTAACCCTAACCATAACCTTAACCCTAACCTAACCCTAATCCTCAGCCTCACCTTCACCCTAACCCAAAACCTAACCCTAACCCTCAACATAACCCTAAGCCTAACACCAACCCTAACCCTCACACTCACCCTCACCCTAACCCTAATCCTAAACCTAATACTTTCCCTAAACCTAACCCTCACCCTAACCCTCACCCTAGTCCTCACCCTAACCCTAATCCTAACCCTAAACTTCATCCTAACCCTCACCCTAACCCTAACCCAAATCCTCACCATCATGATCAGCCTAAGCATAAGCCTAAGCCTAATCCTAACCCTAACCCTCACCCTAACCCTAACTCTAACACTAACCCTAAACCTAAACCTCATCCTAACCCTAACCCTAACCATCACCCTCACCCTCAACATAACCTTAACCCTAACCCTAACACTAATAATAACCCTAAACCTTACCCTAACCCTCAACCTAACCCTAACGCTCACCCTCACCCTCACCGTAACCGTAACTCTAAACCTAACCCTAACAATAACCTTAAACCTAAACCTAAACCTAACCCTCAACCTAACCCTAAACTTCACACAAACCCTAACACTAATCCTCAATCTAACCCTCACCCACACCTTTCCCCTAACCTGAACCCTCATCCTAACCCTAACAATCAACGCACCATAACCCTCACTTTCAGCCTAACACTCACGTTTACCCTTACCATCACCCCCACCCTAAAACTTACCCTAACCTTAGCCCTCATCCTAACCCTCACCCTAACCTGAACTCTACCCTAAACCTCACCCTCACCCTAAACCTAACTCTAACCCTAACCCTAACACTAAACCTCACCCAAACCCTAACCCTAACGCTCCCCGTAACGATAAACCTAACCTTAACCCTAACAATAACCCTAAAACTAACCCTAACCCTCACCCTAACCATAACCCTCACCCTAACCATAACCCTCACCCTAACCATCATCCTCACTCTAAACCTCACAATAACCCTAACGCTAATCCTCAACCTATCCCTCACCCTGACCCTAACCCTAACCCTTACCCTAAACCTAAACCTAACCCTATCGCTCACCCTTATCTTAACCCTCACGCTGAGACAAAACCTCGCAATTACCCTTACCATTATCCTCACCCTAAACCTCCCCCTAACCCTAAACCTCATGCTAACTCTAAGCCTAACCATAAACCTAATCATCACCCTAAACCTAACCCTCACACAAGCCCTCACCCTAACCTTAATCCTAACCCTAACCCTCATCCAAACCCTCACCCTAACCCTAACCCTAAAGCTCACCCACACTCTCACACTAACCCTAATCCTAACCCTAACCCTCAACCTCACCCTAAACCTCACCCTCATTGTAACCGTTACCCTAAACCTCACCCTACCCCTGAACTTAACCCGAATCCTAACTCTCACCCTAAACTTAACCCTAACCCTCACCCTAACCCTAATCCTAAACCTCACCCTCACCCTAACCCTAATCCTAACCTTAACCCTCATCCTAACCCTCCCCCTAACCCTAACCCTAACCCTCAACCTAACCCTAACCCTCACCCTCAACCCCACCCTCATCCTAACCCTAAGCCTAACCCTAAACCTAACACTAACACACACTAACCCTCACCCTAACCCTAATCCTAACCCTAACCCTAACCCTAAACCTCCCCATAACTCTCACCCTAATATTAACCCTAACACTAACCCTAACCTAAACCCTCAAACTAACCCTCAACCTAACCCCAACTCTAAACCTAAATCTCACCCTCACCCTAAACCTCACCCTAACCCTAACCCTATCCCTCATCCTCACCCTCACAGTAATTGTAAATTTAACCGAACCATCACAGTAACCCTAAACCTAATCCTAACCCTCACCTTAACCATAACCCTCACCCTAATCCAAACCCTCACCCTAACACTAACCCTAAATCTAACCTTAAACCTCACCCTCAACCTAACCCTAACCCTAACCCTAACTGTAAAATCCACCCTAAACCTAAACCTAACCCTCACCTGCACCCTCACATTCGCCATAACTCTAACACTAACCCTAACAAGAACACTAACCCTAACCCTAACCAGAACCATCATCTTAACCCTAACCCTAACCCTCACCGTCATGCTGGGCCTAAGCCTAAGCCTAAGCCTAAACCTTAACCTAACCCTCACCCTCACCCTCACCGTAACCGTAACCCTAAACCTAACCCTAACAATAACATTAACCATAACCCTAACCCACACCCTAACCATAACCCTCACCCTAACCCTAACCCTAACCCTAACCCTAACCCTAACCCTAACCCTCATTCTAACCTCCCCCTCCCCCTAACCATAACCCTAACTCTAACCCTAACCATCACCCTCACCCTCAGCTTAAACCTAAGCCTAACCCTAGACCTAACCCTAACACACACACTCACTCTCACTCTAACCCTAACCCTGATCCTATCCCTAACCCTAACACTAACCCTTACCCTCCCCCTAACTCTAACACTAACCCTAACCATCACCCTAACCCTAACTCTAACCCTAAACCTCACCCTCACCCTAACCCTAACTCTAACCCTATCCCAAACCCTAAACCTCAACCTAACACTAAACCTAACCCTCACCCTCACCCTCACCGTAACTGTAACCCTAACCCATAACCTCACCCTAACACTTACCCTCACCCTAACACTAACCCTAACACTAACACTAACCTCACACTGACCCTAACCCTAAAACTAACCCTAAACCTCAACCTAACCCTCACCCACAACCTAAACCTAACACTACCCCTAACACTAAACCTCACCCTAACCCTCCCCCTAACCCTATATGTAAACCTCACCCTCACCCTAACCCTAACCATAACCCTAAACCCCACCCTAACTCTAACACTAACCCTCACTTGCACCCTCACCCTAACCGTAACTCTAACCCTAACCCTAAAAATAACACTAACCCTAACCAGAACCATCACCCTAACCCTAATCCTCACCCCCACCCTCACCCTCAGCCTAACCCTAAGCCTAAGCCTAATCTTCACCCTAACGCTCACACTCACCCTCACCCTAACACTAAGCCTAAACCTAACCCTATCCCTAAACCTCAACCTAACCCTCAACCTTACCCTAACCATAACACTAACCCTAACTCTAAACCTCACCCTAACCGTCCCCCTAACACTAACTCTAACCCTAAACCTCACCCTCACCCTAAACCTAACACTTAACCTAATGCTAAACCTCATCCAAACCCTAACCCTCGCCTTCACCCTCAACCTCACCATATCTCTAACCCTAACCCTAAGAATAACACTAATCCTAACCATAACCCAAACTTAACCATAAACCTCAGTCTCAGCCTCACCCTCACCTCAAACTTACCCCTAACCATAACACTAACAATAACCCTAACCCTAAGCCTAACCCTAACCCTCACTCTAATCCTCACCCCCACCCTCATGCTCAGCCTAATCCTAAGCCTAAACCTAACCCTAACCCAAACCCTCACCATAACCCTAACCCTAACCCAAACCTTCACCCTAACTCTAAGCCTAACGCTAAGCCTAACCGTAACCCTCACCCTCACCCTCACCTTAACCCTAATCCTAAACCTAACCCTATCCGTAATCTAGCTCTCACCCTAACCCTCACCTAAGCCCTCACCCTTACCCTAATCCTAAACCTAAACCTCATCCTTACCCTCACCCTAACCCTAACCCTAACCCTCACTCTAACCCAAACCCTAACCCTCACTCTCATGCTCGACCTAAGCCTAAGCTGAAGCCTAAACCTAACCCTAACCTTCACCTTAACCTTAACAGTAATAGTAACCCTAACTGTAACCCTAAATCTCACGCTCACGCTAACCCTAATTCTAACCCTAACCCTAAACTTAAACCTCATCCTAACCCTAACCCTAACAATAACTCTAACCCTCACCCTAACCCTCACCCTCACAATAATCCTCACCCTAACACTTACCATCACCCTAACACTAAACGTAATGCTAACACTAACGCTCAAACTAACCCTAACCATCACCCTAACCCTAAACCACACCCTAACAGTAATCCTAACCCTCACCCTCACCCTAGCCCTCACCTAACCTAACCCTAAACCTCACCCTAACACTAATCCTAACCCTCACCCTCACCCTAGCCCTCACTTAACACTAACCCTCATCCTCACCCTAAACCTCACACTAACCCTAACACTAATCCTCAATCTAACCCTCACCCTCACCCTAAACCTAAAACTAATCCTCACCCTTACTCTAACCCTTAACCTTACCGTAACCCTCACCCTCAGCCTAACCTTCAAATTTAACCTTACCGTCAACCCCACCCTAACCCACACCCTAACCCTAACCCTCACCCTAACCCTCACTCTAACACTAACTCTACCCTTAAACCTCACCCTCACCTGAACCCTAACGCTAACCCTAACCCTAAAAATAAACCTCACCCTAACCCTAACCCTAACTCTCACCCTCACCCTCACAGTAAGCGTAACTCTAACCCTAACCCTGAGAATAACCCTAACCGTAACCCAATCCCTCACTCTAACCATAAACCTCACCCTAACCCTAATCGTCAACCTAACACTTAACCTCACCCTAACACTAACCCTACCCCTAACACTAACCTCACACTAACCTTAACCCTTAACCTAATCCTACACCTCACCCTAACCATAACCCTAACCCTAACCCTCACCCTCAACCTAACCCTCACCCTAACCCTAATTCTAACCCTCACCCTGAACCTAACCCTAACACTCATCCTCAGCCTAAACCTCACACTTACCCTAAACCTACTCGTCAATCTAAGCCTCACCCTGAGCCTAACCCTAACACTTACACTAACCCTAAACCTAACCCTTAACTTAACCCTCACCCTCAGCCTTAACCTCACCTTTACCTTACCATCATCCTCACCCTAACCCTAATCCTAACCCTAAACCTAACCCTAAACTTCCGCCTAACCCTATATCTAACCCTAAGCCTCACCCTCACACTAACCCTAACCCTAACCCTAAACCCCACCCTAACCCTAACCCTAACCCTCACCCGCACCCTCACACTCACCGGAACTCTAACCCTAACCCTAACAATAACACTAACCCTAACCCAAACCATCACCCTAACTCTAATCCTCACCCCCACACTCACCCTCAGCCTAACCCTAAACCTAAGCCTAACACTTACCCTAACCCTCACACTCACACTCATCCTAACCCTAAACCTAAACCTAACCCAATCCCTCAACCCCAACCTATCCCTCACCGTCACAGTAACCCTAACACTAACCCTAACCCTAAACCTCACCCTAACCCTCCCACTAACCCTAACCCTAATCGTAAACCTCACCCTCTCCCTAACCCTAATCCTAAACCACACTCTAAACCTCACCCTAACCTTAACCCTCACCCTTACCCTCAATCTCACCGTAACTCTAACCCTAACCCTAACCCTAAACCTAACCCTAAGCCTCACATTCACCCTAACCCTAATCATAACCCTAATCCTAAACCTCACCCTAACCCTAAACCTAATCCTCACCATCACCCTCAACCTCACCATAACTCTAAAACTAACCCTAAAAATAACAGTAATCCTAACCTTAAACCTAACACTAACCCTAACGCTAACCCTAATGCTAAAACTCAACCTCACTCTAACACTAATCCTTACCTTAACCCTCAACCTAACCCTAACCCTCACCCTCACCGTAACCCTAACCCTCATCCTAACAATCACCCTAAACCTAACCCTAACCCTAAACCTTACCCTAAAACTAACCCTAATCCTAACCCTGACCCTAGCCCTGACCCTAACCCTAATCATAACCCTAATCTTCATCCTAACCCTCACCCTAATCCTAACCCTAACCCTCATCCTTACCCTAACACTAACCCTCAACCGAACCCTAACCCTAACGCTCAACATAACCCTAACCCTAACCCTCACCCACTGTGTAACCCTAAGACTAACCCTAACCCTAACCCTAAACCTCTCACTCACCCTAATCCTTACCCTAATCTTAATCCTAACCCTAACCCTGAGTCTAACCCTCAGCCTCACCTTAACCCTAACTCTAAACCTATACATCACACTCACCCTAAACCTAACACTAACCCTAACACTAAACCTCACTCTAACCCTAACCCTAAACCTCAACCTCTTCCTAGCCCTCACTCTAACCCTAATCCTAACCCTAACCTTCATCCTAACCCTCCCCATAACCCTAACCCTAACCCTCACCCTATCCCTAACCCTCATTCTCACCTTCACCCTCAGCCTAACCCTAAGCCTAAGCCTAACCTAACCCTAACCCTCAATCTCACCATAACCCTAAATCTAATCCTAATCCTAACACTAACCCTAACCTTCACCCTCAACCTAACCCTCACCCTAAACCTAATCCTAAACCTATCACTAACCCTAACCCTGACCCTCACACTCAGCCTCACCCTAACCCTAACTCTAACCGTAAACCTCTCCCTCACCCTAATCCTAGCCCTAACCCTAACCTTAAACCTCACCCTAACCCTAAACCTAATCTTCATACTAACCCTCCCCCTAACCCTAACCCTCACCCTAACCTCACCCTCAGCCTAACCCTAAGCCTAACCATAAACCTAAACCTAACACACACACTCACCCTCATTCTAACCCTAATCCTATAACTAACCCTAACCCTCCCCCTAAAGCTCACCCTCAACCTCACCCTAACCCTAACCCTAACCCTAAACCCCACCCTAACCATAACATAACCCTCACTTCACCCTCACCCTCACCATAACTCTAACCCTAACCCTAACAAAAACACTAAACCTAACTCGAACCATTACCCTAAGCCTAATCCTCACCCCCACCCTCACCCTCAGCCTAACCCTAAGCCTAAGCCTAACCCTCATACTCACCCTCACCCTATCCCTAATCCTAATCCTATCCCTAAACCTCAACCTAACCCTCACCCTCACCCTAACCCTAACACTAAACCTATCCCTAAACCTCAGCCTAACCCTCCGCCTAACCCTAACCCTAAACCTCACCCTCACCCTAACACTAACCCTAACACTAAACCTCAACCTAAACCTCACCCTAAACCTGACCCTCACCTTCAACCTCACCATTACTCTAACCCTAACCCTAACAATAACACTAACCCTAACCTTAACGCTAACCCTCAGCCTCATCCTCACAGCAAACTTAATCCTAACCATAACACTAACAATAACCCTAACCCTAAGCCTAACCCTAACCCTAACACTAATCTTCACGCCCAACCTCACCCTCAGCCTAATCCTAAGCCTAACCCTAAGCATAACCCTCACCATAACCCTAACCCTAACCCTAACCCTAACACTAACCATAACCCTAAACCTAACCCTAAACCTCACCCTCACCCTACCAATCACCCTAACCCTATACTAATCCTAACCCTCATCCTAACCCTCCCCATAACCCTAACCTTAAACCTCACCCTAACCCTAACCCTAACCATAACTCTAAGCCTCAGCCTCACCCTAACTGAAACTTAACCCTAACCATAACACTAACAATAACCATAACCCTAAGCCTAACCCTAACACTAACTATAATCCTCACCCATTCCTCAGCCTCAGCCTAACCATAACCCTAACTCTAATCCTCACCCGACCCTCAACTTCAGCCTAACCCTAACCCTAACCCTAAACCTCACCGTAACCCTGACCCTAAACCTAACACTAACCCTAAACCTAAACCTAACCCTAAACCTAACCCTAATCCTCAGCCTCAACCTCACCCTAACCCAAACCCTAACCCTAACCCTCACTCTAACTCTAAGCCTAACCCTAAACCGAACCCTAACCCTAACCCTCACCGTAACCCTAACACTAATACTAACGATAAAACTAACCCTAAACCTAACACTAAACCTAACCTTAATCCACAGCCTCAACCTCACCCTAATCCAAACCCTAACCCCAACCCTCATCCTAACTCTAAGCCTAACCCTAACCCTAATCCTAACCCTCACACTCACCCTCACCCTAACCATAATACTAAACCTAAACCTATCCCTAACCCTAACCCTCATACTGATCCTCAGCCTAGCCCTCACCCTTACACTTATCCTAACCCTAAACCTCAACCTAACTCTCAATCTAAACCTAACCCTAACCCTAACCCTCACCGGAAAACGAACCCTCACCCGAACCCTCATGCTCGGCCTAAGCCTAAGCCTAATCCTAAGCCTAACCCTAACCCTAACCCTCACCCTAACCCTAACTCTAACCCTAACCCTAAACCTAAACCTCATCCTAACCCTAACCCTAACCCTCACTCTCACCCTCACAGTAACAGTAACACTATACCTAACCCTAACAATAAACCTAACCCTAACCCTCATTCTAATCATAACCCTCACTCTAAACCTAACCCTCATCCTCCCCCTAAACCTCACGCTAACCCTAACACTAATAATCAATCTAACCTTCACCCTCACCCTAAAGCTAACACTAACCCTCACCCAAACACTAACCCTCACCCTTAAAGGAACCCTCAACCTCAGCCTAACCCTCATCTTTACCCTTACCATCACCCCCAGACTAAACCGCACCCTAACCCTAACCTTCATTCTAACCCTAACTGTACCCCTAAACCTCACCCTCACCATAATCCTAAGTCTAACCCTAACCCTAACACTAAACCTCAACCTAATCCTAACCCTAACCCTCACCCTCATCCTAACCGTAACCCTAACCTAAACCTAACAATTACCCTAACCCTAACCCTGACCCTCACCCTAACCATAAACCTCACCCAAAACCTAACCCTCACCCTAACTCTTACCCTCACCCTAACACTAACCCTAACCCTAACACTAACCCTCACACTATTCCTAACCCTCACCCCAATCCTAAATCTCACCCTAACCCTAACCCTAACCCTAACCCTCACCCTCCGCCTAGCCTTCAGCCTAACCCTAATTCTAACCCTCACCCTCACCCTAATCCTAACCCTCATCCTCACCCTAAACCTCACACTAACCCTAACCCTAATCCTCAATCTAATCCTGACCCTAACCCTAACCCTAAACCTAACCCTAACACTCACCCTTATCTTAATCCTCACCCTCAGCCTAAACCTCACCTTTACCATTACCATCATCCTCACCCTAACACTCACCCTAAACCTAAACCTCATCCTAACCCTCACCCTAACCGTAAACCTAACCATCACCCTAACCCTAACCCTCACCCTCAACCTCATGCTCAGCCTAATACTAAGCCTAAGCCTAACCATAACCCTAACCCTCACACTCACGCTAGCCCTCACCCTAACTCTAATCCTAATCAAAACCCTCATCCTAAACATCACCCTAACCCTAACGCTAACCAATACCCTAAACCTAATCCTCACAACCACCCTCACCCACAGAGTAATCCTAAGCCTAATCCCAACCCTAACCCTAACCCTCACACTCATCCTCACCCTCACACAAATCCTAACCCTAACCCTAACCGTAACCCTAAACCTAAACCTAACCCTCAACCTAACCTTAACCCTAAAACTTACCCTAACCCTAACCCTCCACCTAACCCTCCAACTAACCCTAAATCTAACCCTAAACCTCACCCTCACCCTAAACCTAATCCTAACCCTAACCCTAACCCTCACCCTAACCCTAACCCTAACCATAACCCTCACCCTCACCCTCACAATAACTCTAACCCTAACCCTAACAATAACACTAATCCTAACCCTAAACCTAACCCTAACCCTAACCTTAATCCTAACACTCACCCTCAAGCTAACACTAATCCTAACCCTAACCATAACCCTTATCCTAACCATAAACCTCACCCTAACACTAACCCTCACACTAACACTTACCCTCACCATAACATTAACCCTAACCCTAACACTAACACTCACACTAACCATAACCCTCACCCTAATCCAAAACCTCATCCTAACCCTAAGACTAACCCTCACCCTCACCCTCACAATAACTCTAACCCTAACGCTAACAATAACACTAATCCTAACCCTAAACCTAACCCTAACCCTAACCCTAATCCTAACACTCACCCTCAAGCTAACCCTAATCCTAACCCTAACCCTCACCCTAACCCTAATCCTAACCCTAATCCTCATCCTTACCCTCACCCTAACCCTAACCTTGACCCTCACCCTAACCCTAACTCTAACCCTAACTCTCAACCTAACCGTAACCCTCATGCTCACCGTAACCCTAACCCTAACCCTCACCCTAACGCTAAACCTCACACTCACCCTAAACCTAACCCTCACCCCCACCCTCACCCTCAGTCTAACCCTAATCCTAACCCTAACCCTAACCCTAATGCTAACACTCACCCTAGCCCTTACCCTAAACCTAATCCTAACCCTAAGCCTAACCCTCACACTCAAACAAATCCTCACCCTAACCCTAAATCTAACACTAATCCTAACCCTAAACCTAAGCATAACCATAACCCTAACTCTAACCCTAAACCTCACCCTAACCCTAACACTAAACCTAATCCTAAACCTCACACTAACCCTAACCCTAAACCTCACCCTTAGCCTAGCCCTCATCCTAACCCTAATCTAACCCTAACCCTCATCCTAACCTTCACCATAACACTAAACCTAACCCTCACCCTCACCCTCACCCTATCCCTAATCCGAACCCTAACCCTCAACCTAACCTCAACACTCACCCTCACCATAACCCTTACCCTAACCCTCAACCTAACCCTAAACTTAACCCGAACCCTAACTCTGACACTTACCCTAACCCTAACCCTCATCCCAAACCTAACCCTAAAACTCACCCTCACCCTAGCCCTCATCCAACCCTAATCCTAACCCTAACCCTCTTCCTATCCCTCTCACTAACCCTTATGCTAACCCTCACCCAAACCTTAACCCTAACCCTCAACCTCACCCTCAGCCTAACCCGAAGCCTAACCCTAAACCTAACCCTAACCCACACCCTCACCCTCACCCTATCCCTAATCCTAACACTAACCCTCATCCTAATCTTTCCCATAACCCTAACCCTCAACCTAAACCTAACCCACACCCTCACCTTCAGCCAAATCCTAAGCCTAACCCTAACCCTAACAATCACACTCACCTTAACCCTAACCCTAAACCTCACTCTAAACCTCAGCCTAACACTAAGCCTATCCCTAACCCTTAACTTAACCCTATACCTCACATACACCCTAACCCTAAACCTAATCCTACTCCTAACCCTAACCCTAACCCTCACCGTCAACCTAACCCTCACCATAAGCCTAACCCTAACATTAATCCTAACACTACCCCTCACCCTCAGCCTCACCCTAACCCTAACTCTAACAGTAAACCTCACCCTGACCCTAACCCTAACCATAACCCTATCCCTAAACCTCAACATAACTGTAACCCTAACCCTAATGCTAACAATAATCCTAACCCTAACCCTAACCCTCACCCTCACCCTCATCCTCAGCCAAAATCTAAACCTAAACCTAACCCTAACTCTAACCCTCACACTCACCCTAACCCTTACTCTAATTCTAATCCTAACCCTAACCCTAATCGTCACCCTCACCCTCACCCTCACCCTAACCCTAACTAACACTAACCCTAAACCTAACGCTCAACCTCAGCCTCACCCTTACCCTAACTTTATCCCTAAACCTCAACCTCTCTTAACCCTAACCCTAATTATAAAACTCAAACTAACCCTAACCCTAAACCCTATCCTCACCCAAACCCTCACCCTAACCCTAACCCTAATCCTAACCATCATCCTAACCCTCATCCGAACACTAACTCTAACCCTCACCCTCACTCTCACCCTAACTCTAATCCTAACCCTAACCCTCATCCTAACCCTCACCCTAACACATATCCTAACCCTCACCCTAACCCTAACCCTCACCCTCAAAGTCACCCTTAGCCTAACCCTTAGCCTAAACCTAAACTTAACCCTAACACACCCAATCACCCTCACCCTAACCCTAATACTAATCCTAACCCTCACACTCACCCTCAACCTCAGTGTAAACCTAAGCCTAACCCTAACCCTAACTCTAACCCTCACACTCACCATAACCCTTACCCTAAACTTAATCCTAACACTAACCCTAAGCCTCACCCTCAGCCACACCTTAACCCTAACTCTAACCCTATACTTCACAATCACCCTAACTCTAACCCTAACACTAACCCTAAACCTAACCCTAACCCTAAACCTCACCCTCACCCTAGCCCTCACCCTAAACCTAATCCTAACTGTAACCCTCATCCTAACCCTCCCCATAACCCTAACCCTAACCCTCACCCTAACCCTATCTCGCACCCTCACCCTCACCCTCAGCCTAACCCTAAGCCTAACCCTAAACCTAACCCTAATCCTCACACTCACCCTAACCCTAACCCTAATCCTATCCCTAACCCTATCCTTAAACCTAACCCTCCCCCTAACTCCTACCCTAACCCTAACACTACCCCTTACAATAACCCTAAAACTAACCCTCACCCTAACCCTAACTCTTACTCTAATTCTAAACCTAACCCTAACCAGAATCCTCACCCTCACCCTAACCCTCACTCTAACCCTAACTCTAACACTAACCCTAAACCTAACCCTCAACCTCAGCCTCACCCTTACCCTAACTCTAACCCTAAACCTCACCTTCACCCTACCCCTACCCCTAATTCTAAACCTCAAACTAACCCTAACCCTAAACCTCACCGTCACTCTAGCCCTCACCATAACCCTAATCCTAACCCTCATCCTAACACTCACCCGAACACTAACTCTAACCCTCAACCTCACTCTCACCCTAACCCTAATCCTAACTCTAAATCTCATCCTAACCCTCCCCTAACACTTAACCTAAACCTCACCCTAACCCTAACCCTCACCCTCAACCTCACCCTTAGCCTAAACCTAAACCTAACCCTAACACACTCAGTCACCCTCACACTAACCCTAATCCTATCCCTCCACTCATCATCACCCTCACCCTCAGTGTAACCCTAAGCCTAACCCTAACCCTAACCCTCACCCTAACCCTCCCTCTAACCCTATATCTAACTCAACCTCACCCTCACCCTAACCCTAACCCTATGCTCCACCCTAACCCTAACCCTAACCCGCACCCGCACATTCACCCTCACCATTACTCTAACACAAACCCTAACAAGAACACTAAACCTAACCCGAACCATCACCCTAACCCTAATCCTCACACCCACCCTCACCCTCAGCCTAACCATAAGCCTAAGCCTAACCCTCACCCTAACCCTCATACTAACCCTCACCCTAACCCTAATCCTATAACTAACCCTATCCCTAAATCTCAACCTAACCCTCACCCTCACCCAAACCTTAACACTAAACCTAATTCTAAACCTCACCCTAATCCTCCGCCTAACCCTAAACCTTACCCTAAACCTCACCCTCACGCTAACCCTAACCCTAACCCTAAACCTCACCCTAAATCTCATCCTAACAATAATCCTCACCTTCAACCTCACCATTACTCTATCCCTAACCTTAAAAATAATACAAACCCTAACCCTAACACTAACCCTAATCCTCACCCTCACCCTCACACTCAGCCTAACCCTAAGACTAAGCTTAACCCTAACCCTAACCCTAACCCTCACTGTAACCCTAAACTTAACCCTAAACCTAACCCTAAACCTCACCCTAAACCTAACCCTAAAACTCACCCTCACCCTAGCCCTCACCCTACCCCAAATCCTAACCCTCATCCTAACCCTCACCCTAATAATAACCCTAACCCTAACCCTCACCCTAACCCTAATCCTAACCCTAACCCTCAACCTAACCCTAACCCTCACCCTCACCGTAACCCTGACCCTAACCCTCACCCTAACACTAAACTTAACCCGAACAATAACTCTCACCCTAACCCTAAAAATAACCCTCACCCTAACCCTTACCCTAACCCTCACCCTAACCCTAACCCTCACCCTCAACGTCACCCTCAGCCTAACCCTAAGCCTAACCCTAAACATAACCCTAATGCACACACTCACCCTCACCGTAACCCTAATCCTAACCCTAAACCTCACCCTCACTCTCAGCCTCAGTGTAAACCTATGCCTAAACCTAACCCTAATCATAACCCTCACACTCACCCTAACCCTTACCATAATCCTAATCCTAACACTAACCCTAACCCTCACCCTCAGCCTCATCTTAACCCTAACTCTAACCCTAACCCAAACCCTAACTCTAATCCTAAACCTAAACCTAACCTTAACCCTCCCCATAAACCTAACCCTAACCCTCATCCTAACCCTAACCCTCACCCTTTCCCTCAACCTCAGCCTAACCCTAAGCCTAACCCTAACCCTCAACCTCGCACTAACCCTCACTCTTAACCTAATCCTAAACCTAACACTCTCTGTAACCCTAACACTCACCCTCAGCTTCACCCTAACAATAACTCTAACCCTAAACCTCATGCTCACCCTAACCCTAACCCTAACCCTAAACCTCACCCTAAACCTAACCCTAAACCTCACCCTCACCCTAGCCCTTACCCTAACCCTAACCTAACCCTAACCCTCATTCTAACCCTCCCCCTAAACCTAACCCTAAGCCTAACCCTAATCCTAACCCTAAACCTAACCCTAACACACAAACTCACCCTCACCATAACCCTAATCCTATACCTAAACCATCCCTAAACCTAACCCTCCCCCTAACTCTCACCCTAACCCAAACCCTAACACTAACCCTAAACCTAACCCACAACCTAACCCAAACCCTAAACCTAAACCTGACCCTCAGCCAAACACTAACCCTAACCATAATACTAACACTCACACTAACCTTAACCCTAACCCTAAACCTCAACCTAACCCTTACCTTCACACTAACCCTAACACTAACCCTATCCCTAACCCTCCCCCTAACACTATTTTTAACCCTAAACCTCAGCCTCACCCTAACCCTAACCGTAACCCTAAACCCCACCCTAACCCTAAGTCTAACCCTCACCTGCACACTCACCCTTAATGTAATCTTAACCCTAACCCTAAAAATAACACTAACCCTAAACCGAATCATTACCTTAACCCTAATCCTCACACCCACTGTCACCCTCAGCATAACCCTAAGCCTAAGCCTAACCCTCACCCTAACCCTCATACTCACCCTCACGCTAAACCTAAATCTAAACCTAACCCTATCCCTAAACCTCAACCTAACCCTCACCCTCACCCTAACCCTAACACTAACCCTAACCCTAAACCTCACCATAACACTGCCGCTAACCCTAACTCTAACCCTAAAACTCACCCTCACTTTAACACTAACCCTAATCCTAAACCTAACCCTAAACCTCAACCTAACCCTAAATCTCACCCTTACCCTCAACCTAACAATAACTCTAACCCTAACCCTAAAAATAACACTAACCCTATCCCTAACCCTAACTCTAAACCTAACCATAACCTTCACCCTCAGCCTCACGCTCAACTCAAACTTAACACTAACACTAACCCTAACCCTAACCCTAACCCTAAACCTAAACCTAACCGTAATCCTCAGCCTCACCTTCACCCTAACCCAAACCCTAACCCTAACCCTGACCATAACCCTAAGCCTAACCCCAACGCTAACCCTCACACTCACCCTCACCCTAACCCTAATCCTAAACCTAATCCTTTCCCTAAACCTAACCCTCACCCTAACCCTCAACCTAGTCCTCAACCTAACCCTAAACCTAACCCTAAGCCTCATCCTAACCCTCACCCTAACACTAACCCTAAACCTAACCCTCAACCTAACCCAAACCCTAAACCTAACCCTAACCCTCACCCTAACACTAACCCTAACCCTAAGCCTAACCCTAACCCTAACCCTAACTCTAATCCTCACCCCCACCCTCACACTCAGCCTAATCCTAAGCCTAACACTAACCCTAACCCTAACCCTCACCATAACCCTAACCCTCACCCTAACTCTATTCATAACCCTAAGCCTAACCCTAACCCTCACACTCACCCTCACCCTAACCCTAATCCTAAACCTAACCCTATCTGTAACCTAGTCCTCACCCTAACCCTCACCCTAGCCCTCACCCTTAACCTAATCCTAAACTTAAACCTCATCCTTACCCTCACCCTAACCCTAACCCTAACCCTCACTCTAACCCAAACCCTAATCCTCACTCTCATGCTGGACCTAAGCCTAAGCCTAAGCCTAAGCCTAACCCTAACCTTCACCTTAACCCTAACAGTAACACTAACCCTAACTGTAACCCTAAATCTCACCCTCACGCTAACCCTAATTCTAACCTAACCCTAAACCTAAACCTCAACCTCTCCCTCACTGTAACTGTAACCTTAAACCTAACCCTAACCCTAACAATAACCCTAACCCTAACCCTAACCCTCACCCTCACCATAACCCTCACCCTCACCATATCCCTCACCCTAACACTTACCCTCACCCTAACACTAAACCTAACGCTAACACTAACGCTCAAACTAACCCTAACCATCACCCTAACGCTAAACCTCACCCTAACACTAATCCTAACCCTCACCCTCACCTGATCCCTCACTTAACCCTAAACCTCATCCTCACCCTAAACCTCACACTAACCCTAACACTAATCCTCAATCTAACCCTCACCCTCACCCTAAACCTAAAACTAATCCTCACCCTTACTCTAACGCTTAACTGTAGAGCACATGGGCAGCATAGATGGCTCTGGGAGAGAGTAGAGTGGGCAGACCTCAATTGATCGGATCAGTACCTAAGCAGCCCATGAAGGCTCAGGTGAATGATAGGGTGTGACCTTGACAGTGATTGGTTCCTCTTCCTCCCTTACCATACCACCCACCCTCTTTGTCTTTAAAAAGGGGCTGCTCTGTTAATAAACGCGTTTTTGCTACGTGCTGGATTTGGCTCCCCGCTGTGTCTGATTGTCTCCTGGGCTGAGGGAGACTAGGGAACGGGCGAGCACCGCACTTACCTTTCCTCGGACCCTGTCTGTCTTTTGTGGGACAGACGAAGACCCAACATCTGGCGCCCAACGTGGGGCACGAAAGGAAAAGCTACCGGCCGAGGCTAAGCGGTCTCTCGGGGTAAGTGAAACCCTAAATATGGGTAATGCTATATCACAGAAGGAGGAGGAAGAGGCAACATTAGGCCTAGAAGGGGTACAGGAGGACTTGGGAAGTGAGAAGGAAAAGGAAAGGGTCAAATCCAATCGAGAACGCACTGAGACATGCACAGTAGAAGTCAAAACCTGGGTAAAAATTACCCCCTCTGACCCAGCTGATACTACCCCCTCTGACCCAGCTGATACTGACGGTCCTAGGCCCCCTCCCTATTCTCCTGATTGGAGAGGAGGTATGGCGCCCTACGAGACCTGTTAGAGGGACTTGCAAGACCCAGGCCCCTACCAGCCGTCTATGGAGGGGCCGAGGGCCAGGGAAGTAACCTCCTCGGAGACCTCCTCTGGAAAGGAAGGGCCACCAAAGAGCCCTGGAAAGGAAGGGCCACCCAAGAGCCCAGACTCTTGGCCACAGGATTCGCTTCCCCAAGCGTATCCAGTCAATCTGGCACCAGGAGCTAACAGGCCCTTGGAATGGTATCCATGGGAAGCTAAGGATCTTAAAGAGCTCCGCAAGGCGGTGGCGGAGGATGGCCCAAACTCTCCCTAGGCCCAGACCCTATTACAAGACATTGCCTATCACCCTTGTGTCCCTAAGGACTGGATGGATGTGGCCAAAGCCGTTCTTACTAGTTCTCAGTTTATTAAATGGTGTGCTTTCTTTAAGGAGGAATGCAGAGTGAGAGCAGAGAGTAACCGGCAGGCTCAACCTACAATACTTATTACTTATGCCATGCTAGCAGGGACGGGGGAAGGGCTGAATGCAGACCACCGCATGGCCTGCGCAGGATTGAAAGAGAGTTCCCTGAGCAGATGGGTGGTGGCCTCACAGGATGTGGGAACACAACAGCACCGGTCCGAATCACTAGCTTTAGCTTTACAGGCTCAGATGCCGGCAGCCCAGGGCCAAGGAACCCCAGGGGGGAGAGGGACTTGTTTTAAATGCGGGCAAGAGGGGCACTTTAGGAGGGACTGTACACAGCAATCCGCCAACCGGCCCGGGGGGGCCAAACTGCCACCTACGCCCTGCCCCAGGTGCAGGAAGGGATACCATTGGAAAAAGGATTGTCGATCCAAGTTTGATTTAGATGGGAAGCCTTTAAACTAGGGGAGGGGCATCTTCCAGCCCCGTTAACTCAAGGAGGAACCCCCTCTGCTGTGAGGCCCAGGCAGCCTCATGGCAGGGCAGCCCAGGTCCATTGGACCATCCCCCTGGTGGAGGGACTCCGCCCTAAAATGAGTATTCTCATAGGCGGAAAGAGGTATCACTGCTTAATCGACACTGGGGCAGACCGAACCATACTCAGGGAGGAGGAAGTGCCCTTGGACTGGAAGCTTGCACCTGGGCCCCCGATATTGGGGGTAGGGGGCAACTCCCAGACCAAAGAAACGGTTGCCCTTATGACATGGACTAGCCCAGATGGAGAACAGGGAAAGATATGCCCTTTAGTGGCAAAGAACCTCACTGCCAATTTACTAGGGCAAGATATGCTAAGACAAATGGATGCCATGGTCACTACAGACCATCGAGCATCATATGATGATATCCTGGATGGGGAAGAAGCACAAAGGCTTAAACAGGATCTAGAGGGAGTTAAGGAAGGGGATTTTTTTTAACTTTCATAATTACAGAGAAGAACAT
Source organism: Dipodomys merriami (assembly GCF_024711535.1). Lineage (NCBI taxonomy): Eukaryota > Metazoa > Chordata > Mammalia > Rodentia > Heteromyidae > Dipodomys > Dipodomys merriami. The sequence continues at coordinate 711,385 of NW_027206067.1, forward strand.
AGGGGACCCTCTCGGGTGCACCCCCAATCCTAAAGGCCACTGCCCCCCAAGTACCTCCCATTAGGTGGAAGCCAGGAAGCCCAATCTGGGTGGAGCAGTGGCTATTGACCAAACCTAAACTTGAAGCCCTCCACCTTCTGGTGGAGGAACAGATAAGCCTCAGGCATATCCGCCCTTCTATAAGTCCTTGGAACACACCCGTATTTGTTATTCAAAAAGCCTCCGGGGCTTGGCGGATGCTCCAAGATCTACGGAAGGTAAATGAAAAGATGGAGCTAGTAGGAACCCCCCTAAGAGGCATGCCCTGGACTCCTGCTATACCTTCAGAATATACCTTGGTTGTGATTGATATTAAAGATTGTTTTTTCTCTATCCCTCTGCATCCAGATGACTGCGAGAAGTTTGCTTTCTCTCTACCTTCTCTTAATTTTTCCCAGCCTGATCGGAGGTTTGAATGGACAGTGCTGCCACAGGGTGTGGCCAATAGCCCGGCCTTCTGCCAACAATACTTGGCCACACTTTTAGAGCCTGTGCTGGGTTCAGATATCTCCCTTGCCTATGCCTACATGGACGATATAATTCTGGGGCACTGAGACCCAAGCTGCCTGGAGGGCCTTCTGGCCCAGGTTCTGGACATATTAAAAAAGGGGGGTTTTACCATAGCCCTTAATAAAATTCAAAAGGTAGCTCCTTTTAAGATGCTCGGGACCCACCTTACCTTGACTTAGGCCAGCCCCCTTAAGCCTTTGCTGGATATTCCAGCCACTCTAACCTTAACCCAACTTCAGAGTCTTTTAGGGGAAATCAATTCGCTGTTGCCATGGGTTTCTGTCCCTAAAGATAGTCTTGTGCCCTTATTTGCCCTGCTAAAAGATAGGACGCCACAAGAAGTTATTACAATTACAGACAGCCATAGAGCAATATTTTTGCAGTTCCAAAAAGCCCTGGATAAAGTTTCTCTAAAGAGGTATTCTATCAGTGAGCCCATTTCCCTTTGGTTGTTTGCAGGGGTTACATTAATATCTGCAGTTTTAACTCAAAATGGGGAGCCATTAGAGTGGGTTCACACTCCCCTGGGTGGCATGCCTCTGGTGTACTCTCAAGCAGACCAACTTGCAGATGCTATTGTGAAGGGAAGGACGCAAGCCCAAAGGCATTATGGCCTCGACCTTCACTCCATTGTTTTTCCTTTTTGGATGGCAGATGTTGAGTGGCTCACTCGAGCCAATGCTCATCTTGCTCTCTCCTTGGAGGGGTTTCTAGGCCAAACTGACTGCCATTACAGGCCATCCAAATGGACTGTCATGGTGACTTCCCCTCAAAATACCATCTCTATTTTCTCCTGCGCCTATTCCTGGTGCCCTTCATGTTTTTACTGACGGAGGTAAAGCGGGCTCTGCATATGCAGCCTTTGAGGAGCAACAAAAGACCCCGAGCCAACAAAGATTTCAACCTTGTCAAGGGTCAGCACAATATAAGGAAATGCTGGCCATAATTATGGCTCTTTAGGACATTCAAAAACCCTTTAATTTGTATTCTGATAGCCTGTATATGATTAACTTGCTCCCTCATATTCCCCAGGCACATCTTAAGCTGGATGAAAACCCTATTTCCCCCCCTATGGTTACCCTTAAGGGCCTATTAGAAGGGCGGGGAGCCCCTATTCATTTTCAACATTTGAGAGGGCATTCAAAACTTCCTGGGTTTTTTTCCCTAGGCAATAAGTGGACGGACCAGTTAGCTACTGGCCCACAAGCATTAACATTACAAGAGGCTACCTGTTTGCATGATTTAACCCATATTAATTGGAGAGGTCTTCAACATAGATTTCCTCAGATTTCTATAAAGGACCTTAAAAGGATAGTACATACCTGTAAAACATGCCAGCCTTTCTTAAAAGTACCCCCATTACAACCCCCGGGGGTAAATCCCAGAGGCCTTAAACCTAACGTCCTCTGGCAAACGGATGTCACTCATTTCCTGGCCTTTGGTAAGTTTAAATATATCTTTGTCTCTATAGATACCTACTCAGGAGCATGCTGGGCCACAGCACATACAGGAATTCCCTATAATCCCCAAGGCCAAGCAATTATAGAAAAAGAGCAATTATTAAAACAAAAAATGGGAGTTAGCCCCCATGTACAGTTACAGATAGCTTTGTTTACCATTAACATCTTAAATTTTTCAAAAGGGGCAACTGAATCCAGATTTCAGAAGCACTGGGGACAACTAAACCCTAAGCCCCAAGTGAAAGTCAGGTGGAAGGACCCCCTGACACAACAATGGAGAGGACCTGACCCCCTAGTTACTATGGGCAGGGGATTTGGATGCGTTTTCCCCATAGGGGAGTCTGATCCCATTTGGATCCCTGCCAGGAACCTTAAGTTTTTACCCATTTCCTCTATACAGGAGGATGCCCAAGAATAAGCTAAAGACAAAAGCCAGAAAGACAATTATTAACCATCCCCAAGGGCAACCAGCCCTTGAGAAGCTCTCTTGTGTTCTCTAACAATTGCAGATGGCAATACTCCAGCTGTCCTGACACTCCAGCTGTTGGCTGTCCTGACTCTCCCGATCCTGTGAACGACCCTATGGAATCTGCATCAACCTGAGTGAGTGACCTGGGCAGTGATCAACGCTGGCAATGCAGAAATCATCAGGAGCACCACAAGAGAAGCTGTCCCTTCGACCTGGTGGCCTGACCTTCATTTTGATCACCACCCTATGGACTGTTTAATATTTTTGTAGGAGTTAATTATTTTAATGTTAAATGCTTTAATTGTTCTTTTACTAATTGCTCGTATAGTGGCATTGAACCCATACTTATTGTTAAACAACCACCTTTTGTTATGCTTCCAGCTTAGATCTTGTCCAACCCCACAGGCAAATAGCTGGATTAGAACAATCCCCACCTCTGGACTCTGAAGTGGCAAAGACTGCTATCCCATCCTTCACTAAGGTTAAAGGACTAGTAGTAACATTTCCTGGCCTGGTAATGCTTTTGCTGATGGTTTTTCTATGCCTTCCTTGCGATACATGCACTGCAAAACTCTTATGAGCTTAGCCAGCCAGTTATCAAGCTCCAAATGAATGAATTTCCCCCCCGAGAGGAATCGCAGCCAGAGACGGGTAAGAGGGGGTGTCAGTCTGACCAACCTAAGACAGGGCCTTCAGCTTCGCTCTGAAGAAGTTCCGGATGATGGGTAAGGCAGACAAGGCGATCTACCCAACCTAAGACAGGCAGGTTCGCTTCTTTAAGCAAAGATGGGGGGAGATGATGTTGGGAGCCATTGGGAGCTGACAGTAAAGCTCAAAGGTCATCTTGACTCCTGTGCTAGCTTAAAGGCATGTACAAGGAACTGGCTTACTTAAAAGACACCAGGTGCCCAGGAATTAATTGAACTGCTTCCAGCATTTCTAACTGTGGTGGGACTGATGTTTATTACTGTGCTAGGTGGGTCTGTCATTAAAACAAAAAAAAAAGGGGGGAAATCTGTGGAGCACATGGGCAGCAAAGATGGCGCTGGGAGGGGGTTGAGTGGGCAGAGCCTAATTTACTGAAGAGCACATGGCCAGCCAAGATGGCTCTGGGAGAGAGTAGAGTGGGCAGACCCCAATTGATCTCCTGATCAGTACCTAACCAGCCCGTGAAGGGTCAGGTGAATGATAGGGTGTGACCTTGACAGTGATTGGTTCCTCTTCCTCCCTTACCATACCACCCACCCTCTTTGTCTTTAAAAAGGGGCTGCTCTCTGTTAATAAACGAGTTTTTCTACCTGCTGGATTTGGCTCCCCACTGTGTCTGATTGTCTCCTGGGCTGAGGGAGACTAAGGAACCGGCGAGTGCCGCACTTACCTTTCCTCGGACCCCGTCTGTCTTTTGTGGGACGGACGAAGACCCAACACTTAACCTTACCGTAACCCTCACCCTCAGCCTAACCTTCAAATTTAACCTTACAGTCAACCCCACCCTAACCCACACCCTAACCCTAACCCTCAAACTAACACTAACTCTACCCCTAAACCTCACCCTCACCTGAACCCTAACTCTAACCCTAACCCTCAAAATAAACCTCACCCTAACCCTAACACTAACTCTCTCCCTCACCCTCACCGTAAACGTAATTCTAACCCTAAACCTAACAATAACCCTAACACTAACCCAAACCCTCACCCTAACCATAACCCTCACCCTAACCCTAATCCTCACCCTAACATTAACCATCACCCTAACACTAACCCTAACCCTAACACTAACACTCACACTAACCTTAAGCCTTACCTTAATCCTAAACCTCACCCTAATCCTAACCCTAACCCTCAACCTCACCCTAGCCCTCACCCTAACCCTAATTCTAACCCTCACCCTAACCCTAACCCTCATCCTCAGCCTAAACCTCACACTAACCCTAACCCTAATCCTCAATCTAAGCCTCACCCTGACCCTAACCCTAACCCTTACCCTAACCCTAACCCTAAACCTCACCCGCCCCTAGCCCGCACCCTAACCCTAATTCTAACCTTCATCCTAACTCTCACCCTAACACTAAACCTAACCCTAACCTTCACACTAACCCTAATCCTAACCCTAACTCTCAACCTAACACTAACCCTCACCCTCACCGAAACCCTTACCATAACCCTCACCCTCACCCTAAAATTAACCTGAACCCTAATTCTCACCGTAATGCTAACCCTAACCCTCAAACTAACCCTAACACTCACCCGCACCCTCAACCTCTGCCTAAACCTAAGGCTAAGCCTAACCCTAACCCTCACACTCACCCTAACCTTAAACCTAATCCTAATCCTAACCCTAATTCTAACTCTCACCCTCACTCTCAGCCTCACCCTAAACCTAATTCTAACCCTAAACCTCACGCTTACCCTAACCCTAACGCTAACCCTAACCATAAACCTAACCCTAACTCTAACCCTAACCTTCCCCCTAACTCTCACCCTAACCCTAACCATAACACTAACCCTAACCCTAAACCTCAACCTAACCTTCACCCTAACCCTAAATCTAACACTAAACCTCACCCTCAACCTAACCCTCACTCTAACCCTAACCCAAACCCTAAACTTCACACTAACCCTAACTCTGACCCTAACCCTAACCCTCACCCTCACACTTACTGTAACCAAAACCCTAAATCTAACCCTAACAATAACCCTAACCCTTATCCTAACCCTCACCCTAACCATAACCCTCACAATAACCCAAACCCTCACCCTAACACCAACCCTCACCCTAACACTAACCCTAAACCTAACACTAAGCCTCACACTAACACTAACCCTAACCCTAACCCTAAACCTCAAGCTAACCCTCACCCTCACTCTAACACTAACAATAACCCTATACCACACCCTCCCCCAAACACTCGCCCTAAAACTATATCTAACCCTAAACCTCACCCTCACCCTAACCATAACCCAAACCCTAACCCTAACACCACACTAACCCTAAACCTAAACCTCACCCACTCCCTCAGCCTCACTGTAACTCTAACCCAAACGCTAACAATATCACTAACCATAACACGAACCATCACCCTAAACCTAATCCTCACACCCACCCTCACCCTTAGCCTAACCATAAGCCTAAACCTAACCCTCACCCTAACTCTCACACTCACCCTCACCCTAACCCTAATACTAACTCTAACCCTCATCCTAACCCTCAACCTAACCCTAACCCTAACCCAACCCTAACCCTAATCCTAATCTTCACACCCACCCTAACCCTAAAACTTACCCTAAACCTAACCCTATCCCTAAACCTCAACCTAATCCTCACCCTAACCCTAACCCTGACCCGAAACTAACCCTAGCCCTAACCCTAAACCTAATCCTGATCCTCAGCGCACCCTCACCCTAACCCAAACCCTAACCCTAACCATCCCCGTAACACTAACTCTAAGCCTAAACCTCACCCGTACACTCACCCTAACCCTAAACCAAACCCTAAACTTACCCTAACCCTAACCCTCACCCTCAAACTCAACCTCACCATACCTCTAACCCTACCCAAATATAACCCTAACCCTAACCCTAACCATAACCATAACCCTCAGCTTCAGCCTCACCCTCACTGCAAACTTAACCCTAGACATAACACTAACAATAACCCTAAGCCTAAGCCTAACCCTAACCCTAACTCTAATCTGCAAACCCACCCTGACCCTCAGCCTAACCCTAAGCTTAACCCTAACCCTAACCCTAACCCTCACTGTAACCCAAACCCTAACCCTAACACTAACCCTAACCCTAGACCTAACCCTAAACCTAACCGCAATCCTCAGCCTCACCCTCATCCTAACCCAAACCCTCACCCTATCCCTCACCTTAACTCTTAGCCTAACCCTAACCCTAACACTCACACTCACCCTCACCCTAACCCTAATCCTAAACCTAACCCTATCCATAACCCTAGCCCTCACCCTAACCCTAACCCTAGCCCTCACGCTTAGGCTAATCCTAAACCTAAACTTCATCCTAACCCTCAATCTAACCATAACACTAACCCTCACTCTAACCCGAACACTAACCCTCACACTCATGCTTGGCCAAAACCTAAGCCTAAGCCTAAGCCTAAGCCTAACCCTAACCCTCACCCTAACCCTAACACTAACACTAATCCTAACTCTAACCCTAAATCTCACCCTCACCCTAACCCTAACTCCAACACTAACCCTAATCCCAAGCCTCCTCCTAACCCTAACCATAAACCTAACCCTAACCCTAAACCTCACCATAACCCTAAACCTAACCCTAACCCAAAACCTAACCCTAACCCTAAACTTTACCCTAAACCTCAGCCCCACCCTCCCCCTAACCCAAATCCTAACCCTAACCCTCCCCATAACCCTAACTCTAACCCTAAACCTCACCCTCACCCTCACCCTAAACCTAAACCTAACCCTAAAACTCACCCTAAACCTAACCCACACCCACAACCTCAATCACACTGTATCTTTAGCCCTAACCCTAAGAATAACACTAACCCTAACCCTCACCCTAACCCTAACCCTAACCATAACCCTCAACTTTTGCCTCACCCTCACCGCAAACTTAACCCTAAACATAACACTAACAATAACCCTAACCCTAAGCCTAACCCTAACCCTAACCCTAACCCTCACTGTAATCTTAACCCTAAACCTAACACTAACCCTAACCCTAAACCTAACCTTAAACCTAACCCTAAACCTAACTCTAATCCTCAGCCGCACCGTCACCTTAACCCAAACCCTAAACCTAACCCTCACCCTAACTCTAAGCCTAACCCTAACCCTAACTCTAATCTTAAACCTAACCCTATCCCTAACCCTAGCCCACACCCTTACCCTAATCCTAACCTAAACCTCATCCTAACCCTCAACCTAACCTAACCCTAACCCTCACTCTAACCCGAACCCTAACACTCACCCTCATGCTCTGCCTAAGCCTAAGCCTAAGCCTAAGCCTAACCCTAACCCTCACCCTAACCCCAACACTTACACTAACCCTAACTCTAACCATAAATCTCACCCTCACCCTAACAGTAACTCTAAACCTAACCCTAAACCTAAACCTCATCCTAACCCTAACCCTAACAATAACCATAAAAATAACCCTAACCCTAAACGTAACAATAAAACTAACCCTAACCCTCACTCTCACCCTAACAAAAACCCTCACCCCAACACTAACCCTCACCCTAACACTTACCCTCACCCTAACATAAACCCTAACGCTAACACTAACGCTCACACTAACCCTAAGCATCACCCTAACCGTAAACCTCACCCTAATACTAACCCTAACCCTCGCCCTCACCCTAAACCTCAAACTAACCCTAACTCTAATAATCAAAGCCTCACCTCGCCCTAACCCTTAAACTAACCCTCACCCTAACCCTAACCCTCATCCTTACAGTAAACCACACCCTCAGCCTAACACTCAAATTTACCCTCACCGTCAAAACCAACCTAACCCGTACCCTAACCCTAACCCTCACCCTAACCCTAACTCTACCCATAAACCTCACCCTCACCTTAACCCTAACTCTAAGCCTAACACTAACACTAAACTTCACCCTAACACTAACCCTCACCCTAACACTTACCCTCACTGCAACACTAACCCTAACCCTAACACTAAACCTCACACTAACCCTAATCCTCACCCTAATTCTTAACCTCACCATAACCCTAACCCTAACCCTAATCCTAACCCTCACCCTAGCCCTCACCCTAACCCTAATTCTAACCCTCACCCTCACCCTAACTCTAACCCTCATGCTCACCCTAAACCTCACACTAACCCTAACCCTAATCCTCAATCTAACCCTCACCCTGACCCTAAACCAAACCCTAACCCTAACCCTAAACCTAACCCTAACCCACAACCTTATCCTAATCGTCAACCTCAGCCTAAACCTCACATTTATCCTTACCATCATCCTCACCATAACCCTCACCCTAACCCTAAACCTCATCCTAACCCTCACAATAACCATAAACCTAAAAATCACCCTAAACCTAACCCTCACCCTCACCCTCAACCTCACGCTCAGCCTAACCCTAAGCCTAAGCCTAACCCTTACCCTAAACCTCACCCTCACCCTAGCCCACACCCTAACCCTAATCCTAATCCTAACCCTCATTCTAACACTCACCCTAACCCTAAACCTAACCATCACCCTAACGCTAATCCTCACCCCCACCCTCACCCTCAGCCTAATGCTAAACCTAAACCTAACCCTCACACTCACCCTCAACCTAACCCTAATACTAACCTTAACCCAAACCCTAAAACTAACCCCCGACCTAACCTTCCAACTAACCCTAAATCTAACCCTAAACCTCACCCTCACCCTAATCCTAACCATAAGCCTAAACCTCACCCTAACCCTCACCCTCACCCTCACCCTCACCATAACTCTAACCCTAACCCTAACAATAACACTAATCCTAACCCTAAACCTAACGCTAACCCTAACCGTAATCCTAATCCTAACACTCACCCTCAAGCTAATCCTAATCTTAACCTTAAGCCTCACCCTAGCCCTAATCCTCACTCTCATCATAACCCTAACCCTCAACCTAACCCTCACCCTAACACTAACCCAAACCTAAACCTTAATCTAACACTAACCCTAACCCTCACCCTCACCCTAACCCTAATCTTAACCCTTATCCTCATCCTTACCCTCACCCTAAACCTAACCTTAACCCTCAACCTAACCCTAACTCTCAACCTAACCCTAAACCTCACGATCACTGTAAACCTAACCCTAAACCTCACCCTAACCCTAAACATAACCGACCATTAACTCTCAGCCTAACCTTAACCCTAAATCTCACCTTAACCCTAACCCTCACCCTCACCCTCACCCTCAGCCTAACACTTAGCCTAACCCTAACCCTAAGCCTAACCCTCACCCGCACCCTAACCCTCACCGTAACTCTAACCCTAACCCTAAAAATAACACTAACCCTAAACATAAGCATCACCCTAAACCTAATCCTCACCTCCAACTCCCCCTTCGCCTAACCATAGGCCTAAGCCTAACCCTCAATCTAACCCTCACACTCACCCTCACCCTAAACCTAAACCTAAACCTAACCCTGTCCCTAAACCTCAACCTAACCCTCAACCTCACCCTAACCCTAACAATAACCCTAACCCTAAACCTCAAACTATCCTTCCCCCTAACCTAACTCTAAACCTAAACCTCACTCTCACCCTAACCCTAACCCTAACCCTAACCGTAAACCTCACCCTAAAACTCACCCTAACCCTAAACCTCACCCTCACCATCAACCTCACCCTAACTCTAACCCAACCCTAACAATAACTCTAACTCTAACCCTAACCCTAACCATAACCATAACCATAACCCTCACACTCAGCCTCACCCTCACAGCAAACTTAACCCTAAGGATTACACTAACAATAACCTTAACCCTAAGCCTAACCCTAATCATAATACTCACCCCCACACTAAACTAACAATAACCCTACTCCTAAGCCTAACCCTAATCATAATCCTCACCCCCACCCTCACCCTCAGCCTAACCCTAAGCCTAACCCTAACCCTAACCCTCACCGTAACCCTAACACTAACCCTAACCCTAAACCTAACCCTAAACCTAACCCTAACCCTCAGCCCCACCCTCACCCTAACCCAAACCATAACCCTAACCCTCCCCGTAACCCTAACTCTAACCCTAAACCTCACCCTCACTCTCACCCTAACCCTAAACCTAACCCTAAATCTCACCCTAACCCTAACCCTAAACCTAAACCAAACCATAACCATATCCCTAAACCTCAACCTAACTCTCACCCTAACTTTAACCCTAACACAATCCCTAACCCTAACCCCGGACCTAACCCTCCAACTAACCCTAAATCTAACCCAAAACCTCACCCTCATCCTAACCCTAATCCTAACCCTAACCATAAAGCTCACCCTAACCCTAAAGCTAACGCTCACCCTCTCCCTCACCCTCATTCTCACCATAACTATAACCCTAACCATAACAATAACACTAATCCTAACCCTAAACCTAACCCTAACCCTAACCCTAACAATAATCCTAACACTCACCCTCAAGCTTACCCTAATCCTAAACCTAAGACTCACCTTAACCCTAAACCTCACCCTCACCGTAACCCAAACCCTAAACTTAACCCTCACACTAACCCTAACCCTAAACCTAAACCTTAATCTAACACTATCCCTAACCCTCACCCTCACCCTAGCCTTGACCCTAACCCTAAACCGAACCCTAATACTCATCCTTACCCTCACACTAACCCTAACCTTAACCCTCACCCTAACCCTAACCATAACCCTAACTCTCAACCTAACCCTAAACCTCATGATCACCGTAAACCTAACCCTAACCCTCACCCTAACCCTAAAAATAACCGAACCCTAACTATCACCCTAACCCAATCCCTAATCCTCACACTAACCCTAACCCTCACCCTCACCCTCACCCTCAGCCTAACCCTAAGCCTAACCGTAACCCTAACCATAAAGCTGCCACTCACCCTAACCCTTACCCTGAAACCAATCTTAACCCTAAGCCTAACCCTCACCCTCAACCTAACCCTCACCCTAACCATAAACCTAACACTAACCCTAACCCTAACCCTCAACCTCACCCTCACTCTAACCCTAACCCTAATCCTAACCCTCACTGTCACGTTAGACCTCAACAAAACCCTAAACCTAACACTAACTCTCATCCTAACCCTCACCCTAACACTAACCCTAACCCTCACCCTCACCCTCACCCTAACCCTAAACCGAACCGTAACCCTCAACCTAACCCTAAACTTTACACGAACCCTAACTCTCACCGTTACCCTAACCCTAACCCTAAACCTAACCCTATCCCTAACCCTAAACCTCACACTCACCCTAGCCCTTACCCAACCCTAATCCTAACGCTAACCCTGTTCCTAACCCTCCTCCTAACCCTTACACAAACCCTCACACTAACACTAACCCTCACCCACAACCTCACCCTCAACCTAAACATAAGCCTAACCCTAAATCTAACCCTAACACACACACTCATCCTCACCCTAACCCTAATCCTAACCCTAACCCTCAACTTAACCCACCCCATAGGCTCACCCTAACCCTAACCCACACCTTCACCCTCAATCTAATACTAAGCCTAACTCTAACCCTAATCCTCACACTCACCCTATCCCTAACCCTAAACCTAACCTACCCATAACCCTCACCCTCAACCTCAGCCTAACCTTAAGACTATCCCTAACCCTAACCCTAACCCTCACAATCACCCTAACCCTAACCCTAATCCTACTCCTAACCCTAACCCTAACCCTCACCCTCAACTTAACCCTCACCTTAAGCCTAACCCTAAAATTAATCCTAACCCTAACCCTCACCCTCAGCCACATCTAACCTAACTCTAACTCTAAACCTCACCCTGACCCTAATCCTAACCCTATCCCTAAACCTCATCCTAGCCCTAACCATAACCTCACCCTCACCCTCACCCTCACCCTCACTATAACCGTAACCCTAATCCTAACGCTAACAATAACCCTAACCCAAACACTAACCCTCACCCTAACCATAACATTCACCCTAACCCTAACCCTCACCCTAACACTTACCCTCACACTAACACTAACCCTAACCCTAACACTAACACTCACACTAACCCTAACCATCACCCTAACCCAAAACTTCACAATAACACTAACCCTAAACCTCACCCTATCCCTAGCCCTCTCCCTAACCCTAACCCTCATCCTCACCCTAAACTTCACACTAACCCTAACACTAATCTCAATCTAACCCTCACCCTCACCCTAACCCTAACCCTAACTCTAACCCTAACCTTAACCCTCACCCTTAGTGTAACCCTCACTCTCAGCCTAACCCTTACCTTTACCTTTACCTTCAGCCCCACGCTAACCCTCACTCTAACCCTAAACCTAACCCTAACTCTAACCCTAACACTAACACTAACCCTCCCCCTAACCCTAACCCTAACCATCACCCTAACCCTAATCCTCACACCCACCCTCACCCTCAGCCTAACGCTAAGCCTAAGCCTAACCCTAACCCTAAACCTCACACTCACCCTCAACCTAACCCTAATCCTAACCCTAACCCTAAACCTAAACCTAAACCTCAACCTAACCCTCAACCTCACCATAACTCTAACCCTAACCCTAAAAATAACTGTAATCCTAACCCTAAACCTAACCCTAACCCTAACCCCAGCATTAATGCCAACACTCTACCTCACCCCTAACCCTAACCCTAACCTTAACCCTCAACCTAACCCTAACCCTAAACCTTACCCTAAAACTAATCCTAATCCTCAACCTCACACTAACCCTAATCCTAACCCTAACCCTCATCCAAACCCTCACATTCACACTAACCCTAATCCTCACCCTCACCCTCACCGTAACTATAAACTGAACCCTAACCCTCACCCTCACTGTAACCCTTACCCTAACCCTCAACCTAACCCTAAACTTAACCCGAACCCTAACTCTCAACCTTACCCTAACCCTAAACCTCACCATAACCTTAACCTAAACCTCACCCTCAACCTAGCCCTCACCCAACCCTAATCCTAACCCTAACCCTCTTACTAACCCTCCCCCTAACCCTTACCCTAACCCTCACCCTAACCCTAACCCTCAACGTCAAACTCACCCTCAGCCTAAACCTAAGCCTAACCCTAAACCTAAACCTAACACCCACACTCACCCTCACCCTAACACTAATCCTAACTCTAACCCTCATCCTAACCATCCTCATAATCCTAACACTTACCCTCACCCGAACACTAACCCTAAACCTCACCCTGTCCCTAGCCCTCACCCTAAACCTAACACTCATCCTAACCCTAAACTTCACACTAACCCTAAAACTAAGCCTCACTGTAACGCTAACCCTCACCCTAATCCTAACTCACACCTTCAGCCTAAACCTCACCTTTGTCCTTACCATCATCCTCACCCTAACCCTCACCCTAACCATAAACCTCATCCTAACCCTCACCCTAACTGTAAACCTAACCATCATCCTCACCCTAACCCTCACCCTAACTGTAAACCTAACCATCATCCTAACCCTAACACTCACCCTCAACCTCACTCTCAGCCTAACCCTAAGCCTAAGCCTAACCCTTACCCTAGCCCTCAACCTCACCCTAGCCCTCACCCTAACCCTAATCCTACCCCTAAACCTCATACTAACCCTCACCCTAACCCTAACCCTAATCATCACCCTAACCCTAATCCTCATCTCCACCCTCACCCTAAGCCTAACTCTAAACCTAAGTCTAACCCTAACCCTCACCCTCACCCTCACCTTCACCCTAACCCTAAACCTAACACTAACCCTAACGATAACCCTAAACCTCAACCTAACCCTCACCCTAACCTTAACCCTCACACTAACCGTAATCTTAAACAACGACCTAAACCTCCAACTAACCCTAACCCTAACCCTATACTTCATCCTCACCCTAACCCTATTCCTAACCCTAATCCTAACCCTAACCTTAACCATAATCCTAACACTCACCCTCACCCTAACCCTAATCCTAACCCTAAAACTCACCCTAACCATAACACTCCCCCTCACCTTAACCCTAATCCTCAACCTAACCCTCATGCTAACCCTAATCCTAACTATAACAATAACCTTAACAATAAACCTCAACCTAACCCTTACCCTAACCTTAACCCTAACACTAACCCTAACCTTAACCCACGACCTAAACCTCCAACTAACACTATATCTAACCCTAAACCTCACCCTCACCCTAACCCTTATCCTAAAGCTAAACTTAACCCTAACCCTAAACCTAACCCTATTCCTAACACTCACCCTCACACTAACCCTAATCCTAACCCTCACACTCACCGTAACCTTAACCCTTAACCTAACCCTCACCCTAACCCTAACCCTAACCCTAAACCTTAATCTAACACTAACCCTAACCCTCACCCTCACCCTAGCCCTGACCCTAACCCTAATCCTAACCCTAATCCTCATCCTTACCTTCACCCTAACCCTAATCCTAACCCTAACCCTCAACCTTACCCTAACACTCACACACACCGTAACCCTAACCCTAACCCTCACACTAACCCGCAACTTAACCAAACCCTAACTCTCACCCTAAACCTAACCCTAACCCTTACACTAACCCTAACCCGCACCCTGACCCTCACCCTCAGTCTAACCCTAAGGCTAACCCTAACCCTAACCCTAACCCTCACCCTCACCCTCACCCTAACTCTAATCCGAACCCTAACCGTCAACATAACCCTAACCTTCACCCTCACTGTAACCTTTAATGTAACCCTCAACCTAACCCTAAACTTAACCCGAACCCTAACTCTCAACCTTACCCTAACCCTAAAGCTCACCATAACCCTAACCTAAACCTCACCCTCAACCTAGCCCTCACCCAACCCTAAACCTAACCCTAACACTCTTCCTAAACCTCCCCCTAACCCTTAGCCTAACACTCAACCTAACCCTAACCCTCACCCTCAACCTCACCCTCAGCCTAAACCTAAGCCTAACCCTAAACGTAACCCTAATACCCACACTCACCCTCAATCTAACCCTAATCCTAACCCTAACCCTCATCCTAACCCTCCCCATAATCCTAACCCTCACCCTAACACTTACCCTCACCCGAACACTAACCCTAAACCTCACCCTGTCCCTAGCCCTCACCCTAAACCTAACACTCATCCTAACCCTAAACTTCACACTAACCCTAACACTAAGCCTCACTCTAACCCTAACCATCACCCTAATCCTAACTCTCACCCTCAGCCTAAACCTCACCTTTGCCCTTACCATCATCCTCACCCTAACCCTCACCCTAACCATAAACCTCATCCTAACCCTCACCCTAACTGTAAACCTAACCATCATCCTAACCCTAACACTCACCCTCAACCTCACTCTCAGCCTAACCCTAAGCCTAAGCCTAACCCTTACCCTAGCCCTCAACCTCACCCTAACCCTCCAACTAACCCTAACCCTAACCCTATACTTCATCCTCACCCTAACCCTATTCCTAACCCTAATCCTAACCCTAACCTTAACCATAAGCCTAACACTCACCCTCACCCTAACCCTAATCCTAAACCTAACACTCACCCTAACCCTCACCCTCACCCTCAGCTTCACCCTAACCCTAAACCTAACCCTCATGCTAACCCTAATCCTAACCATAACAATAACCTTAACAATAAACCTCAACCTAACCCTCACCCTAACCTTAACCCTAACACTAACCCTAACCTTAACCCACGACCTAAACCTCCAACTAACACTATATCTAACCCTAAACCTCACCCTCACCCTAACCCTTATCCTAAAGCTAAACCTAACCCTAACCCTAAATCTAACCCTATTCCTAACACTCACCCTCACACTAACCCTAATCCTAACCCTCACACTCACCGTAACCTTAACCCTTAACCTAACCCTCACCCTAACCCTAACCCTAACCCTAAACCTTAATCTAACACTAACCCTAACCCTCACCCTCACCCTAGCCCTGACCCTAACCCTAATCCTAACCCTAATCCTCATCCTTACCTTCACCCTAACCCTAATCCTAACCCTAACCCTCAACCTTACCCTAACCCTCACACACACCGTAACCCTAACCCTAACCCTCACACTAACCCGCAACTTAACCAAACCCTAACTCTCACCCTAAACCTAACCCTAACCCTTACACTAACCCTAACCCGCACCCTGACCCTCACCCTCAGTCTAACCCTAAGTCTAACCCTAACCCTAACCCTAACCCTCACCCTCACCCTCAACCTAACTCTAATCCGAACCCTAACCCTCAACCTAACCCTAACCCTCACTCTCACTGTAACCTTTAACGTAACCCTCAACCTAACCCTAAACTTAACCCGAACCCTAACTCTCAACCTTACCCTAACCCTAAAGCTCACCATAACCCTAACCTAAACCTCACCCTCAACCTAGCCCTCACCCAACCCTAAACCTAACCCTAACCCTCTTCCTAAACCTCCCCCTAACCCTTAGCCTAACACTCAACCTAACCCTAACCCTCACCCTCAACCTCACCCTCAGCCTAAACCTAATTCTAACCCTAAACGTAACCCTAATACCCACACTCACCCTCAACCTAACCCTAATCCTAACCCTAACCCTCATCCTAACCCTCCCCATAATCCTAACCCTCACCCTAACATTTACCCTCACCCTAACACTAACCCTAACCCTAACACTAACCCTCACACTAACCCTAACCATCACCCTAACCCTAAACCTCACACTAACACTAACCCTAAACCTAACCCTCTCCCTAGCCTTCAGCCTAACCCTAACCCTCATCTTCACCCTAAACTTCACACTAACGCTAACACTAACCCTCACTCTAACGCTAACCCTCACCCTAACCCTAACTCTACCCCTAAACCTCATCCTCACCCTAACTCTAACTCTAAACCTAACCCTAACACTAACCCTCACCATAACCCTAACTCTAACCATCAGCCTAACCCTCACCTCCACCCTCACCCTCAGCCTAACCCTAAGCCTAAGCCTAACTCTAACCCCAAACCTCACACTCACCCTCACCCTAACCCTAATCCTAGCCCTAACCCTAACCCTAAACCTAAACCTCAACCTAACCCTCACCCTAACCTTAACCCTAACACTAAGCCTAACCCTAACCCTCGACCTAACTCTCCAACTAAACCTAAATGTAACCATATACATCACCCTCACCCTAACCCTAATCCTAACTCTAAAACTAAACCTGAACCTAACCCTAAACGTAACGCCGACCCTAACCCTCAACCTCACCATAACTCTAACCCTAACCCTAACAATAACATTAATCCTAACCCTAACACTAATGCTAACATTCAACCTCACCCTAACAATAATCCTAACCCTAACCCTCACCCTAACCCTAACCCTCACCCTCACCGTAACCCTAACCCTCATCCTCACCCTCACCCTAACCCTAACCCTAAACCTAAATCTTAACCTAACACTAAGATTAATCCTCACCCTCATCGTAGCCCTACCCTAACCCTAATCTTAACCCTAATCATCATCCAAACCCTCACCCTAACCCTAACCCTTAATCTCATCCTTACCCTAACCCTAACCCTCAACCTAACTCTAACCATAATGCTCACCCTAAACCTAACCCTAACCCTCACCCTAAACCTAAACTTAACCTAACCCTAACTCTCACCCTAACACTAACCCTCACCCTCACCCTAACCCTCACCCTGATCCTCACCCTCATCCTCAGCCTAACTATAACCATAAACCTAACCCTAACCCTAACCCTCACACTCACCCTAACCCTAACCCTAAACCTAACCCTAAACCTCACCCAAACCCTAACCATCACCCTCACCCTCAACCTCACAGTAACCCTAACCCTAACCCTAAATATAACACTAATCCCAACCCTAATCATAATATTAACCATAACCGTCACCCTCAGCCTCAACCTAACTGTAAACTTAACCCTAACCTTAACACTAACTGTAAGCCTAACCCTAACCCTAACTCTAATCCTCACGGCCAAACTCACCCTCAGCCTAACAGTAAGGCTAACCCTAACCCTAACCCTAACCTTAATCCTCACCATAACCCTAACCCTAACACTAACACTAACCCTAACCCTAAACCTAACCCTAAACCAAACACTAATCCTCAGCCTCAACCTCACCATAACACAAGCCCTAACCCTAATCCTCACCTTAAGTCTAAGCCTAACCCTAAGCCTAAACCTAACCCTCAAACTCACCCTCACCCTAACCGTAATCCTAAAAATAACCCTATCCCTAAATCTAGCCCTCACCCTAACCCTCACCCTAGCCCTCACCGTTCCCCTAAACCTAACCATAAACCTCATCTTAACCCTCACCCTATCGGTAATCCTAACCCTCAGGCTAACCCGAACCCTAAACCTCAACCTCATGCTCGACCTAAGCCTAAGCCTAAGCCTAACCCTAACCCTCACCCTAACCCTAACACTAACACTAACCCTAATTCTAACCCTAAATCTCACCCTCACCCTAACCCTAAGTCTAAGTGTAACCCTAAACCTAAACCTCATCCTAACCCTAAACCTAAACCTCACCCTAACCCTCACTGTAACCGTAACCCTAACCCTAAACCTAACCCTAACAATAACCCTAACCTTAACCCAAAACCTCACCCTAACCATAACCCTCACCCTAACCCTAACCCTCACGCTAACACTTACCCTCACCCTAACACTAACCCTAAACCTAACACTAACCCTCACACTAACCCTAACCCTCACCCTAATTCTAAACCTCACACTGACCCTAACCCTAATCCTAATCCTCACCCTCACCCTAGCCCTCACTCTAACCCTAATTCTAACCCTCAACCTCACCCTAACCCTAACCTTCATCCTCACTCTAAACCTCACACTAACCCTAACCCTAATCCTCAATCTAACCCTCACCCTGACCCTTACCCTAACCCTTACTCTTACCCTTACCCTAAACCTAAACCTAACCTCACCCATATCTTAACCCTCACGCTTACCCTAAACCTCACCTTTACCCTTACCATCATCCTCACCCTAACCCTAAAACTCATCCTAACCCTCACCCTAACTGTAAACCTAACCATCATCCTAACCATAACCCTCACTTTCAACCTCACTCTCAGCCTAACACTAAGCCTAAGCCTAACCCTTAACCTAAACTTCAACCTCAACCTAGCCCTCACCCTAACCCTAATCCTAACCCTAACCCTCATACTAACCCTCACCCGAATCCTAACCCTAATCATCACCCTAACCCTAATCCTCACCTCCACCCTCACCCTAAGCCTAACCCTAAACCTAAGTCTAACCCTAACCCTCACCCTCACCTTAACCCTAAACCTAACACTAACCCTAACCATAAACCTAAACTTCAACCTAACCCTCACCCTAACCTTAACCCTGACACTAACCGTAATCTTAACCCCCGACCTAACCCTCCAACTAACCCTAACCCTAACCCTAAACTTCACCGTCACCCTAACCCTAATCCTAACCCTAAACCTAACCCTAACCCTAACCCCAACCATAATCCTTACACTCACCCTAACCCTAACCCTAGTCCTAACCCTAACCCTCACCCTAACCCTAACCCTCACCCTCACCTTAAACCTAATCCTCAACCTAACCCTCACCATAACCCTAATCCTAAACCTAACCATAAACATAACCCTAAAACTAAAACTAACCCTCACCCTAAAACTCATCCTAACCCTAACCCTAACCCTAACCCTCACCCTCACCCTAGCCCTCACGCAAACCCTAATCCTCATCCTTCACACACCCTAACCCTAACCTTAACACTCACCCTAACCCTAATCCTAACCCTAAACCTCAACCTAATCCTAACGCTCACACTAACCTTAACCCTAACGGTAACCTTCACCCTAACCGTAAACTCAACCGAACCCTAACTCTCACTCTAAACCTAACCCTAGCCCTAACACTAAACCTAACCCTCACCCTTACCCTAAGCCTAAACCTAATCCTAATCCTAACCCTAAGCCTAACCCTCACCCACAACCTAACCCTCAACCTAACCTTAACTCTAACACTAACCCTAACCCTAACCCTCAAACTGAGCCTCACACTAATTTTAACTCTAACCCTAAACCTCAACCTCACCCTAACCCTCACCCTAACCCTAACCGTAAACCTCACGCTAACCCTAACCTTAAACCTCACCCACCCCTAGCCTTCACCCTAACCCTAATCGTAACCCTAACCCTCACCCTAACATTAGCCCTAACCCTAACCCTCACCCTAACCCTAATCTTAACCCTAACTCTCAAACTGACACTAACCCTCAGCCTCACCGTAACACTTACCCTAACCCTAACCCTAACCGTAAACTTAACCCGAACCCTTAATCTCACACTAACCCTAACCCTAAACCTCACCCTAAACCTAACCCTCACCCTTGACATATCCCTCACACACAGCCTAACCGTCATGTATACCCTTACCTTCACCTCCCCCCTAACCCTCACCCTAACCATAACACTCAACCAAATCCTCACCCTAACCCTAAATCTACCCCTAAACCTAACCCTCACACTAACCCTAACTCTAACACTAACCCTAACACTAAACTTCACCTTAACCCTAACCCTAACCATCAAACTAACCCTTACCCTCACCCTCACCCTCACCCTCAGCCTATATCTAATGCTAACCCCAACCCTAACCCTAACCCTCACACTCACCCTAACCCTAACCCTAATCCTAACCCTCACCCTGACCCTCAGCCTCACCCAAATTCTAAACATAAACCTCACCCTCACCCTAACCCTAAGGTTAACACTAACCATAAACCTAACCCTAACTGTAATCCTAAACCTCCCCCTAACTCTCACCCTAACCCTTACCCTAACACTAACCCTAACCCTAAACCTCAACCTAACCTTCACCTTAATCCTAACTCTAACCCTAAACCTCACACTCACCCTAACCCTCACTCTAACCCTAACCCAAACCCTAAACCTCGCCCTAACCCTAACCCTAACCCTCACCCTCACCCTCACCCTCACCGTAACCGAATCCCTAAACCTAACCCTAACAATAACCCTAATCCTTATCCTAACCCTCACCCTAACCATAACTCTCACAATAACCCAAACACTCACCCAAACACTAACACTAACCCTAAGCCTAACCCTAACCCTATCTCTAATCCTCAACCCCACCCTCACCCTCATCGTAACACTAAGCCTAAGCCTAAGCCTAACTCTAACCCTAACCCTCACCATAACCCTAACCCTAACACTAACACTAACACTAACCCTAACCCTAAACCTAACCGTAAACCTAACCCTAATCCTCAGCCTCAACATCACCCTAACCCAAACCCTAACCCTAATCCTCACCCTAACTCTAAGCCTAACACTTAGCCTAATCCTCACAATCACCCTTACCCTAACTCTAATCCTAAACCCTATCCCTAACCCTAGCCCTCACCCTAACCCTAACCCTAGAACGCACCCTTACCCTAATCCTAACCCTAAACCTCAATCTAACCTTCACCCTAATCCGAACCCTAACCCTCACCCTCATGCTCGGCCTAAGCCTAAGCCTAAGCCTAACCCTAAACCTAACCCTCACCCTAACCCTAAAACTAACACTAACCCTAATTTTAACACTAAATCTCACCCTCACCCTAAACTTAACTCTAACCATAATCCTAAAACTAAACCTCATCCTAACCCTAACCCTAACCCTAACCCTAACCATAACCCTAACCCTAACTCTAACCCTAACAATAACCCTAACCCTAACCCTCACCCTCACCCTAACCATAACCCTCACCCTAAACCTCACCCTAACACTTACCCTCACCCTAACATAAACCCTAACGCTAACACTAACGCTCACACTAACCCTAAGCATCACCATAACCGTAAACCTCAACGTAACACTAACCCTAACCCTCATCCTCACCCTAAACCTCACACTAACCCTAACACTAATCCTCAATCTAACCCTCACCCTCACCCTAAACCTAACCCTAACCCTCACCCTTACTGTAACCCTCACCCTTAGCCTAACCCTCAAATTTACCCTTACCTTCAACCCCACCCTAACCCGTACTCTAAACCTAACCCTAACCCTAACCCTCACCCTAACCCTAACTCTACCCCTAAACCTCACCCTCACCTTAAACCTAACTCTAACCCTAACCCAAACAATAAACCTCAACCTAACCGAACTCTCACCCTGACACTCACCGTAACAGTAACCATAACCCTAACCCTAACAATAACCCTAACACTAACCTAACCCTAACCATAACCCTCACCCTGAACCTAACCCTCACCCTGAACCTAACCCTCACCCGAACACTTACCTTCACCCTAACACTAACCCTAACCCTAACACTAACCCTCACACTAACCCTACCCCTCACCCTAATCCTAAACCTCACCATAACCCTAACCCTAACCCTAACACTCACCCTCACCCTAGCCCTGACCCTAGCCCTATTTCTAACTCTCACCCTCACCGTAAACCTAACCCTCATCCTCACCCTAAAACTCACACTAACCCTAACCTTAATCCTCAATCTAACCCTCACCCTGACCCTAACCCTAACCCTTACCCTAACCCC
The DNA here is from genome assembly GCF_024711535.1 of Dipodomys merriami. NCBI lineage: Eukaryota > Metazoa > Chordata > Mammalia > Rodentia > Heteromyidae > Dipodomys > Dipodomys merriami. The sequence continues at coordinate 734,113 of NW_027206067.1, forward strand.
AAACCTAACCCTAACCCTCACAATAAACCTCAACCTCAGCCTATACCTCACTTTTACCCTTACCATCATCCTCACCGTAACCCTCACCCTAACCCTAAACGTAACCCTAACCCTCACGCTAACCCTAACCCAAATTCTAACCCTCAACCTAACCCTCCCCCTAACCCTACTCCTACCCCTACCCCTCACCCTCACCCAAACCCTCACCCTAACCCTTACCCTCACCCTAAACCTAACTCTAACCCGCACACTAACCCTAATCCTCACCCTTACCCTAAACCTACCCCTCAACCTAATGCTAACCCTAACTCTAACCCTAACTCTGACCCTAACCCTAACGCTAAACCTAACCCTCACCCTCACCCTAACCCTCAGGCTCAAGCTCAACCTCAGTCTAACCCCAACCCTAACCCTAATCCTAACCCTAAACCACACCCTCACCCTCACCCTAACTATAACCCTAACCCTAACCCTAACCCTCATCCTCACATTAACCTCACCCTCACCCTCACCCTTACCCTCACCCTCACCTTAACACTCACGATAACCCTAACCCTCACTCTCACCCTAAACCTCACCCTAACAATTACCCTCACCCTAACTCTAAACCTAACCCTAACCCTCACACTAAACCTAACACTCACCCTAAAGCTAGCTATACCACTCACACTAACCCTCACCCTAACCCTAACCCTAACCCTCACCCTAACCTAACGCTAACCTAACACTCAACATCACCCTAGCCCTCAATCTTATCCTAACCCTAACCCTAACCCTAAATTTCACCCTCAACCAAACCGTCACAGTAAACCTAACCCTCACCCTAACCCTAACCCTCATCCTCACACTCACCCTCACCTTCAGCCTAACCCTAACCCTAACTCTATACCTAAACCTAACCCTCACCCTCACCCACACCCTCACACTCACCCTACCGCTAACCCTCAACCTAACCCTAACCCTCAACCTAATCCTAACCCTAACGCTCACCCTCACCCTCACCCTCACCCTCAGCCACACCCTAACCGTAAGCCTAACCATACCCCTAACCCTAACCCTCACTCTCACCCTAAACTTTACCCTCACCCTCACCCTAAAGCTAACCCTAACCATAACCCTCACACTAAACCTAAACCTCACCCTAACCCTAAACCTACCCCTCACCCTCACCCTAACCCTCACCCTCATTGTAACCCTAACCCTAAAACTAACACTCACCCTAACCCTAAACCTCACCCTAACCCTAACACTCAACCTGACCCTCACCCTCAGCTTAACCCTAACCCTAACCCTCACCATAAACCTCACCCTAACATTTACCCTCACCCTAACTCTAAAGATAACCATAACTCTAATCCTCAAACTAAACATAACCCTAACCATAACCCTAAACTTCACCCTAACCCTAACCCTAACCCTAACACTATCCATGACCCTCACCGTAACCCTCACCATCAGAGTAATCCAAACTCTAATCCTAGCCCTAACACTCACCCTCACCTTCACCCTGCCCTCACCCTAAACCTAAACCTAATCCTAACCCTCACCCTCACCTTAACCCTAATGCTAATCCTAAAACTCACCCTCACCTTTATCCTCACCCTAATGCTTACCCTCACCCTACCCCTAACCCTAACCCTCAGGCTAATGCTCACCCTAACCCTAACCCTAACACTAATCCTCACCCTATCCCTAACCCTAACCCTAACCCTCACCCTCACCCTAGCCCTTACTCTAAACCTAAGCCTCACCCTAAGCCTCACCCTAAGCCTAACCCTAATGCTAAACCTAACACTCACCATCACCCTAACCCTCACCATAATCCTAACCCTCACCCTCAACCTCACCCTCACCCTCACCCTAAACCTCACCCTAACCCTAACCCTAACCCTAAACCTCCCCATGACACTCACCCTAACCCTACCCCTAACCCTCACACTCATCCTAACCCTCACCCTAACCCTTACCTTCACCCTCAACCAAACCCTCACACTAACCCTAACCCTCACCCTAACCCTCAACCTCACCTGTGGAGAGCTGCGGAGCTGCAACCAAAAGACTGCCACAAAAGCAACATTGTAGCTAAAATGGCGGGGCCGTGTGGCGTGGCTCCGACCTAAGATGGCGCGGGCTCCTGCCTTCCGTCTTCCTGGTGACGAGTGCTCTCTGTAAAAAACAACTCCTTATATAGCTATGACTTGGCTCCTAGTTTGCTTCTGTGTTTGCAGCCCTATCAGTATATGCCACGTGGCGCTTCAGGATTGGCCATCCAGGAGGCTTATAACTGGAGCGCGGGGGCCGATGGGAAGGAGAAGCAGGAAGAAGCAGGAAGAAGCGGGCAGGAGAGAAGTAGGAGAAAAGAAGCTGTAAACAAGGTCCTGAATAAACCGCCTGAAAGAAGAACCTGTTGTCGCGTCATCCTTGCGGGTCGAGGCAGTCGCGACAAGTGGCGCCCAACGTGGGGCTCGACAGGATTCAGAACTTTCAGCGGTCAGGGTGGTGCACCGGTAAATTCCCAGGAAAAGGGGGAATCCGCGACAAGAGCGGGGGTAAGTTCCCAGGTAAGAGGGGATCCGCGATAAAAGCAGGAGGGATTTTTTGCTCATCTCAGTAGATAAAAGAGAGAGCGGAAACACGGGAAGAAATAAAATAGAGGCCTAAAGTGAAAGTAACAAAAACAAAAAACAAAAAACAAAAAACAACTAAGATGGGCGCCGCCACGTCACATCCAATATTTCTGGCCCTGGAAGAGCTGCTATGCTCAAAAGGACTAAAGTTAAAAAAGGATACTTTACGGAGGTTCCTTGAGGAATGCAACATTGTAGCTCCTTGGTTCATAGTGTCTGGGAGCCTTACCTCAAAGGAAATGTTGTTACAAATGGGCTACTGCCCAGGGCAAGGACTGGGAAAAAACTTGCAAGGCTGTAAAGATCCTATTGATGCCCACCGAAAACTTGATAGACATGGGCTGGGTTTTTCATAGGGGCCGCTGAGAATCATATTTGAAAGAGTTATATTTTACTGTTCATCATTGTCATACCTTGTAACTAGCATTTAGATATTTAAAGGATCTATTAAATTAGCATTGTATTTGGACAAAACATAACCAAACTGCAGGCCTATTTTCTTTCATACCTAATTAGAAATAAAAGCTAGAAGTTCTTTAAATTCAGTAGGCCAGTAATAGCTTATAATTCCCTTTCTTAAATTGACTCTTCTGCTGTCAGCTTTCTAATGACTTTATTTTAGAAGTTTCTGCTCAGGAACTTGAGGAAAAAATGCTTGGATTCAGGTTGATTTTGAATGTAAGTTTCCTATAACTCAAACACAAATTTTGATTAGTTTTAATTGGATCCTAAGTGTTTTGAATTTCTTGATTGATATAGTAGGATAGTAGAAAGATTTAAGTTTCATAGACTCACGAACAAAAGTTAGACAAACAGGGACTGGGTTTTTCATAGCGGCCACTGGGGCGGGCATTCCCATAGTTTGGAAGACGGGGGATCCAGTATGGGTGCCTCAGTGGCCACTGCCCTTGGAAAAACTTGCTGCTGCTCAAACTCTAGTACAAGAACAGGTAGAACTGGGGCACCTTAAGCCTTCTGTTTCTCCTTGGAATACTCCTATTTTTGTAATAAAAAGGAAATCCGGAAAGTGGAGATTGCTACATGACTTGAGTGCAATCAATGGACAAATGCAAATTATGGGTCCAGTTCAGAGGGGCTTACCGCTTCTTTCTTCCCTACCTGAAAATTGGCCTGTTATAGTCATTGACATAAAGGATTGTTTCTTTTCTATTCCATTATTTGCTAGGGACACTGAACGTTTTGCTTTTACCCTCCCTTCCTGCAATCATGAGGAACCAGACAAAAGGTACGAATGGGTAGTACTTCCCGAGGGCATGACAAACAGTCCAACCATGTGTCAGTTATTTGTGACCGAGGCTCTTAAGCCGCTTAGACAAAAATATCCCAAGGTGCGCTGCATTCATTATATGGATGATATTTTGTTGGCCTCTAAATCAGAGCAATTACTACATAAAGCTTATGAGGAACTTAACAAGCTGTTAAATGCTAAAAGCTTGTTTATTGCCCCTGAGAAAGTACAACAACACTCTGTTGTTGAATATTTAGGGGCTACCATACATAAATCTCATATTGTACCCCAAAAGGTAGAATTGAGGAAGGATCATTTAAAAACCCTGAATGATTATCAAAAATTATTGGGAGACATTAATTGGATCCAATGTTATTTAAAGCTGCCAAATTATGAACTTAAGCCCTTATATAACATGCTACAAGGAGACTCTGCATTAGATTCTCCAAGACAGTTTACGGATGAGGCACGTGATTCACTACGAAAGGTAGAGCATGAGTTACAAAAGGCATGGTTAAAAAGAGTTAAGGAAGGTGAGCCAATTACTTTGTGTATTCTCCCTACATGTGTTCAATCTTCAGGGCTTTTATGGCAAGATGGCCCATTGCTTTGGATTTACCCAAAAGTTTCTCCGGCAAAATCCATTGAGTATTACCCTGCCGCGGTAGCCAGTCTGGCGTTGTTGGGGGTTCAGCAGTGCATCCAACATTTTGGCAATGCTCCATGCTTCATTATTGTTCCATATACTAATCATCAAGTACAAACATTATGTGCTACTGTAGATGATTGGGCAGTCTTACAATGTAGTTTTAAAGGACAGATAGATAACCATTTTCCAAAACATCCCCTGTTAAATTTTCTAAAAGAACATCCTGTAGTTTTTCCTAAAGTTACCTCCTTAAATCCCCTTGCTAGAGCTTGCAATATTTTTACCGATGGCTCTAAAACGGGATGCGGCGTGTACATGGTGGAAGGCCATGACCCAGTCCGCCACCAGTTTCAAGCCAGTGCTCAACAATTAGTGGAACTACAAATTGTTGTAAAAGTGTTTCAAACCTGTCCTTTTCCTTTTAATTTAATTTCAAACTCTGTTTATGTTATAAATGCTTTAAGAGTCTTGGAGGCTGCAGGGCCAATTAAACAGGCCTCTCCTGTTGGATATTTGTTTTGTCGCTTACAACGATTGCTTTGGCAACGACAACACCCTTTCTATCCCTTACATATTCGTGCCCATACTGGTCTGCCTGGCCCTTTAAGCGAAGGCAATGATATTGTTGATTGTTATACCCGTCAAGATTGGATTTTTTTTTAGTTCAAATTTGGATAGAGCAAAAACTTTTCATAATAACTTTCATGTTAACTCAAAAGCTTTACAAAAACAATTTCAACTTTCCCGTGTGGATGCCCGACAAATAGTTTTAGATTGCCCTCATTGTGTAATTTATTACCACTTACCTAGTGTTGGTGTTAATCCTCAAGGCCTTTTGCCTCTTAAAATATGGCAAATGGATGTTACCCATGTACCTGAATTTGGACGCCAGAAATTCGTGCATGTTTCTGTAGACACATGCTCTGGCATTATATATGCCTCCCCTATGACTGGAGAAAAGGCACATCAGGTTATTACCCACTGCCTAGAGGCGTGGGCGGCTTGGGGCAAACCAAAACAGCTTAAAACTGATAATGGTCCTGCATATGCAGGAAATCAATTTTTCTCCATTTGCAAAGCAATGGATGTTCAACTTCTTCATGGGTTGCCCTATAACCCTCAAGGTCAAGGCATCGTAGAACGTGCACATCACACGCTAACGGAGACTTTACAAAAACAAAAAGGGGGAATTGGCCATGGCCGTACCCCTAAGGAAAGGCTTTCTCTTACTTTATTCACTATTAATTTTTTAAATTTGGATGCTCAAGGCCTGTCTGCGGCGGACAGGCATAACAAGACTCAAGGTCTAACAAAAGGAATGGTAAAATGGAAAGATATTTTGACAGGGCTCTGGCGCGGGCCTGATCCCGTGCTAACATGGGCACGAGGTTCTGTTTGTGTTTTTCCACAGGACCAACAGGATCCGGTTTGGGTACCTGAACGACTCGTTAGGAGGGTCCAAGGAGAAGAAGCACAAGATGCAAAGGGTGGTGATGATTCTTCTGATCGCCCTCACAACGACAGCCTGTAAGACCAGTGCCGAGATGGAGGATCCTGTCCATGTTCCCAAGACCGATGCCCTTATCTTTTAGACAATTGGACTGGAGAGTTTGACAGCTGTGGATCATTTGAAGGAGTGGGCGGGAATGGGCTCCCTTATTGGTATCCTGGCATTAGTGATCTTGTTGTGCCTGTGGTGCATATACCGGATTAGGAGCTCGCAGCGCAGAAGTATGGCTACGGAGGTCCAGGCCTTCACTGCCATTGAGGCCGGACAGTCCCCCTACGCGTGGCTTGCCATGTTAAAGGAATAGCACAGGGTGCGAGGCAAACGCACTGCACTTGGGAATCACTCCCTGGCGTGAGCCCAAGAAGAGCATGTTGGGTTGCAAGTGGGTTGATGCCCAAGATCCCACCTCTGCAAAAAAGGCATCGGACAGGCCTGGTCATCACTGGGGAAGGCGCACACCTCAGGTGAAGACCAGTGCAAGGGCCTCTCATTAATGTTTTAGACAGAGGCCCAACCTCTACTTTTACCTGTTGCTTAATAAAACAAAAAAGGGGGAGCAGTGGAGAGCTGCGGGAGCCGCAACCAAAAGACGGCCGCAAAAGCAACATTTTAGCTAAAATGGCAGGGGCGTGTGGGGCGGCGCCGACCTCAGATGGCATGGGCTCCCGCCTTCCGTCTTCCCGGTGACGAGTGCTCTCTGTAAAAAACTCCTTATATGGCTATGACTTGGCTCCTAGTTTGCTTCCGTGTTTACAGCCCTATCAGTATATGCCACGTGGCGCTTCAGGATTGGCCATTCAGGAGGCTTATAACCAGAGCGCAGGGGCGGATGGGAAGGAGAAGCAGGAAGAAGCAGGAAGAAGCAGGCAGAAGAGAAGTAGGAGAAAAGAAGCTGTAAACAAGGTCCTGAATAAACCGCCTGAAAGAAGAACCTGTTGTCGCGTCATCCTTGCGGGTCGAGGCGGTCGCGACACTCACCCAACCCTAGCCCTCACCTGAACGCTAACTCTAACCCTCACTCTCACCCTCACCCTCACCCTAAACCTTACTTTCACCCTAACCCTAACCCTAACCCTCACTCTAACTCTCACCCTAAACCTAAACGTAACCCTCACCCTAACTCTAACCCTAACCCTCAACCTAACGCTAACCCTAACCCTAACGCTCACTGGAATGCTAAAACTAACACTTACACTAACCCTCACCCTCACCCTAACCGTCACACTAACCCTAACCCTCACACACACACTTACCTTCACCCTCACCCGAACCCTCACCCTCACCCTAAACCTCAACCTCTTCCTCAACTTCACACTAACACTAAACCTCACCCTAACCCTCACCCTCACCCTCACACTAAAACTCACCCTTACCCTCACCCTCACCCTAAGCCTAACCCTAAACCTAACCCTAATCCTAAGCCTAAGCCTCACCATCACGCTCACCCTAACCCTAACCCTAATCCTAACCCTCAGCCTCACCCTAACCTTAAACCTATCCCTAACTCTAAACCTTAGTCTAAAACTAACCCTCACCCTATCCCTAATCCTAACCCTCACACTCACCCTAACCCTAACCCTAACCGTAACCCTCACCCTCACCCTAAACCTAACGCTAACTCTAACCCTCACCCTCATCCTAACCCTCACCCTAACCATTATCCTCACACTAACCCTGACCATAACTCTAAACCTAACCCTCACAATAACTCTAACCCTCACCATAACCCTAAACCTACCCCTCACCCTAACCCTCACCCTCACCGTAACCCTCACCCTAACCCAAACCCTAACCCTCAACCTCACACTAATCCTCACTGTCACCCTAATACTCACCCTAACCCTTACCCTCACCCTAACCCACCGTAACCATAACCCTAATGCTCACATTAACCTAACCCTCATCCTAAACCTAACACTACGCCTCACCCTAACTCTGACCCTAACCCTAACCCTAACTCTCACCCTCACCCTAGCCTTCACCCTAACACTAATCCTAACACTCACCCTCACCCTAACCCTAACCCACAACCTCACCCTAACCCTCACCCTAACACTAACTCTCACCATAACCTTCACGCTAACCCTAACCCTAACCCTAAACCTCACCCTCACCCTAAACTTCAACCTAAACCTTAGCCTCACCAGAACCCTCACCCTAACCCTAAACCTAAGCCCAACCCTCACCCTCTCCCTCACCCGCAGCCTAACCATAAACCTAACGCTAATCCTAACGCTAACCCTCACACTCACCCTCGCACTAAACCTAACCCTAACCCTCACCCTAACCCTAACCCTCACCCTCACCTTCACCCTCAGTCTAACCATAACCCTAACACTAATACTAACCCTAACCCTCATCCTCACCCTAACCCCATTCCTAACACTCACCCTCACCCTAAACCTAACCCTAACCCTTAGCCTCACCCTAACCCTCACCCTAAGACTTAGCCTCAAGCTAAACCTCACCCTAAACCTAACCCTAACACTCAAACTAACCCTAAAACTCACCCTAAACTTAAACCTCACCCTAACCCTAACCCTAACCTTAACCGTCACCCTCATCCTAAACCTAACTTTAACTCTAAGGCTAACCCTCACCCTAAACCTCACCCTAACCCTCACACAAACCCTAAGGCTAACGCTAACCCTCACTCTCACCCTAAACCTTATCCTCACCCTAAGCCTAACCCTAACACTAAACTTAAACCTCACCCTAACCCTAACACTACCCCTCATCCTAACCCACACCCTAATGCCAACCCTAAACGTAACCCTCACCCTAAACCTAAACCTAAACTTCACTCTCATCATAACCCTCATCGTCACCCTAACACTCACCCTAAACCTAACCCTCACCCACACCTTAACCCTCAACCTCACGCGAACCCTCACCCTCACCCTAACACTCACCCTAACCCTAAACCTCACCCGCACCCTAACCCTCACCATCACACTAACCATAACCCTCACCCTAACACTAACCCTAAACCTCACTCTAAACCTAACCCTCACCCTAACCTAAATCTACCCCTCAACTTAACTGTCACCCTAACCCTAAACCTCACCCTCACCCTGGCCCTAACACTACCCCTAATCCTAACACTAACCCTCACCCTAACCCTAACCCTAACACTACAACTCACCCTAACCATCACCCTAACCCTAACACTAACCCTCAACCTCACCCTCACCCTAGCTCTCACCCTAACCCTAATCCTAACCCTCAGCTTCACCCTCAACTTAAACCTAAACCTAACCCTAACCCTTAGCCTAACCCTAACCCTCACCCTAATGCTAATACTAACCCTCACACTCACCCTAACCCTAACACTAACTGTAACCTTACACTTAGCCAAACCCTAACCCTCACCCGCACATGAACACTTACCCTCAACCTAAACCTCAAACTCACCCTAAACATCACACTAACCCTAAGCCTCACCCTAACCCTAACCCTAACCCTCACACTCACCCTAAAACTCACCCTTACTCTCACCTTCACCCTAAGCCTAACACTAAACCTAACCCTAATCCTTAACCTTAACCTCTTCCTCCCACTCCCCCAACCCTAACCCTTAGCATAACCCTAACCCACACCCTAACCTTAATTCTAACCCTCATGCTCACCATAACCATAACCCTAACTATAACCCTCACCCTCACCCTAAACCTAACGCTAACCCTAACCCTCACCCTCACCCTAACCCTTATCCTCACACTAACCTTACCTTAATTCTAACCCTAACCCTCACACTAACCCTAACCCTACCATTCACCCTAACACTAACCCTAAAACAAACCCTCACCCTAACCCTAAACCTAACCGCCACCCTCACCCTAACACTCACTGTCACCCTAATCCTCACCCTAAACCTAACCCTCAGCCTCACCCTAACCGTAAGCCTTACCCTAACCCTAACCCTAACCCTCATTCTCACACTAACCCTCACCCTAAACCTTACCCTCACCCTCACCCTCACGCTAACCCTAACCATAACGCTCACACTAAACCTAAAATTCACCCTAACCCTAAACCTACCCCTCACCCTCACCCTAACCATCACCCTCATCGTAACCCTAACCCGAAACCTTGTAGGGAGCCGAGGCGAGACTCCGCCCACTCCCTTGCAGTTTTGAGGATTACCACTCCAGACGGTGCTTGGCGGGACGCCTGGGCTGTGCGCGTGCGCGAGCCCGGAAGTGTCCCCAGCCAATCCCATGACACCTGGTGACGGTAAAAGGCAGGCGACCAACAATAGAAAAGACCCGTGTTCGAATTCCCTATATAAGCGGCTGTGTTTCGGGTGCACGCTCTCTCGCGCCCAAGCTCTCCTACAACTAAAAGGCTCTCCAATAAAGCGTGATCTGAGAAGACTCCTGGAGTGGTGGTCGTTTTTCCTCGCTGGTCGAGTAGACGGTCACTACAACTGGTGCCGAAACCCGGGAACGAACCTGGGACGGGACCCGCGCGAGAGGCCGAATTGGAGCCAGAACTCAACACGCGGAGAGGGGACGTCGGTAAATATCCCCCGGTATGTTGTTCACTGTAGATTTAGATATTTATTGGTTGCTTGCATTGCTTCTTCCCTTGTGGCTTGTCTTTTTGATGGTGCGCACTTGCCTCGAGGAGGGAGGGTTTGATTTAATCCAGGAAGGACGCAAAGTACTAACGCAGCATCAGGATAGTCTATCAGAGTCAGCATACAGTAAGGGGGAGGAAAATAGGCCTAAAAGAAAAAGGGAAAAAAGAGAAAAGGATCCTAAAGAATTAAAGCAAGAGGGGCTGCAGCCCTCACAAAAGGAGAAGGGTTTTAGGGAGGGGCTCTCGAGGAGACCCCCGCGCCCTTCTTTAAAAGCAAACCGGTTCTCAGCCCTACATGTGGAAGGGCGGGACCAAGAATATAGTAATCTTGTGAGTGACTCAGAGGAAGAAATGTTAGAGGAGGAGGGAGAACAGCTCGATCCAGCTGATAGTGAAGACTTAGAAGAGGCTGCGGCGGAGCACGTGGCAGACAGATGTGGAGGGTGGCGCCCCCTAGGGGTGGGAGTACCGCAGCAGCCAGGGAGAGGAAATGGAGCTGCCCCTCACCCGTCGGCCCCCCCGCCGTGCCCGCCGGCAGGGAAGAGTCACTTTATAAAAGAAAAAACCTGGTCGCGATTAGCAGCCGCTTTCCCAGTCTGTGAGAATCCCATTACTGCTGAAAGAAATTTTGAGCCGTTTTCCTACTCCCAGTTAAAAGATTTAGTTGAGGCAGTCAGGACTTATGGAGTGACGCCCAATTATACCACTGCCTTGCTTCAAAGGCTAACTATTAATGCTATGATTCTGTGGGAGCAAAAACTGTTCAATATTTTCCTGAATTAGTGGCTAAAAAGGCAATTTTGATCTGAGAAAAAATAAAAAAATAAAAATAAAAATAAAAAAATAAAAATAAAAAAAAAATAAAAATAAAAAAATAAAAAAAGAGGCAATTTTGGGTATAAAGTATTGTTTAATGCATTTTGCAAAAATTCCAGATAAATTAATTATTCCATACACCCGTGAGCAAGTTGAAATTTTAGCAGCCACAATGGATATGTGGGCAATTCTTGTTTGCTCATTTCCAAATGTAATTGATAATCATTATCCTAAGCATCCTCTGCTTGCCATAGTTAACAAAAATTTAGTGTATTTTCCTGTTGTCACTTCAAAGGAGCCCTTGGCTGATGCTCTAACCATCTTTACGGATGGATCAAAATCTGGACAAGGTGCCTTTTTTGTTCAAGGACACAAACAGCCGGTAGTCTTTAATTTTCGGCCGAATGTCCCACAGGCTGTTGAATGTTTAATTGTGCTTGAAGTTTTTAAAAGATTTGATCAACCTTTTAATTTATTTTCTGATTCATTATATGTTGTAAATGCCGTTGCTTCTCTTGAAGTTGCTGCTTCAGTTAAGCAGGCCAGTACAATTTCTAGTGTTTTGTTACAGATTCAATCCCTTATCTTAAACAGAAAACATCCTTTTTATATTGGACATATTCGTGCCCACTCTATGTTGCCGGGCCCGATGGCAAGGTGTAATGATTTGGTGGACCAGGCAACTCGGGCTATGGCTCTGGTTGCTGCTGATCCTGTAGAATTGGCAAAAGACTTTCATAGATTGTATCATGTACCTGCTAATACCCTTAGGAAAAGATATAATTTGTCCAGGCATGTGGCAAGAGATATTGTTAAAGCCTGTAAATCTTGTGTTACCTTTCTTCATCCTCCCCATGTGGGGGTAAACCCCAGGGGGTTGAGACCAAATGCCCTATGGCAAATGGATGTTACTCATCTGACGGAATTTGGTAAGTTGAAATATTTACATGTGTCTGTGGACACCTTTTCTGGTGTCATTCATGCCACACCTCTGGCAGGAGAAAAGGTGTCTCACGTCAGAATACACTGCTTAGAAGCTTGGGCAGCTTGGGGAAAGCCCCTTAGACTTAAGACGGATAATGGCCCTGCTTATACTTCCCATGGTTTTCGCGCCTTTTGCGCACAAATGCAGGTTGCCCACACCAACGGATTGCCCTACAATCCTCAAGGACAAGGTATAGTGGAAAGAGCTAATAGAAGCATAAAAGAAATGCTTCAAAAACAAAAAGGGGGAGTTGCTGAGTCCGCATCCCCCAGGGAAAGACTTTCTCTTGCGCTCTTTACCCTTAATTTTTTAATTCTAAATGACAACGATCAGTCTGCCGCAGATCGGCATATGACAAGAGACTCCATGGATACTAAAGACATGGTCATGTGGAAGGATGTTATTAATAATAAATGGTATGGACCGGATCCGGTAATAACGAGATCCAGGGGAGCTGTTTGTGTTTTTCCACAGAGTCAAGAAGTACCTCACTGGGTGCCAACGAGACTGACCAGGCCGGTGGAGACTGCAGCAGAACCCGCTCTTGAAGATGCAGCTGATCTTCCTGCTGTTAGCAACAGTGCTAATAGCAATCCCTGTGATAGCTAAACCGATGATGCTGTGGGCTGTCACAATTTACTGACTGGATTGCCTCTGCGGTGTCCTTTTCCAAAGAGCGGGTGGGAGTCGGAATGTTTTTAGCCTGCTGCTTGGGAGGATGCGTGGTCTGCCTATGGTTGGTCTGTCGCCTTCGAGCCCAAACCAGAAGGGACAAGGTTGTTATCTCGCAAGCATTAGCCGCTTTGGAGAGTGGATCCTCACCCCAGATTTGGCTGTTGGCCCTAAGAGGCAGTTAAGCCTTACCATTCTGCATAGCCTTAGCACCCCGAGGGATCAGGGGATCCCATTGCACCGGGACAGGTATGCAATTTGCAATTTGGGACAGGGTGCAAGGCAAGTGCACTGCACTTGAGGAGATGATTCCCATCTCCTCAAGAAGAGCATGCTGGGTTGCAAGTGGGTTGATGCCCAAGATCCCACCTCTGCAAAAAAGGCATCGGACGGGCCTGGTCATCACTGGGGAAGGCGCCCCTCAGGCGAAGGCCAGTGCAAGGTCCTCTCATTAATGTTTTAGACAGAGGCCCAACCTCTACTCTTACCTGTTGCCATAAAACAAAGAAGGGGGAACTGTAGGGAGCCGAGGCGAGACTCCGCCCACTCCCTTGCAGCTTTGAGGTTTCCACCCCAGACGGTGCTTGGTGGGAGGCCTGGGCTGTGCGCGTGCACGAGCCAGGTAGAGTTCCCAGCCAATCCCATGACACCTGGTGACGGTGAAAGGCAGGCGACCAACAATAGAAAGACCCGTGTTCCAATTCCCTATATAAGCGGCTGTATTTCGGGTGCACGCTCTCTCGCGCCCAAGCTCTCCTACAACTAAAAGGCTCTCCAATAAAGCGTGATCTGAGAAGACTCCTGGAGTGGTGGTCGTTTTTCCTCGCTGGTCGAGTAGACAGTCACTACAAAACCTAACACACACCCTAACCCTAACCCTAACCCTAAACCTCACCCTAACGCTAACCCTAACACTCACACTCACCTTAAAACTCAGACTTAAACTCACCTTCACCCTAAGCCTAAACCTAAACCTAACCCTAATCCTAAACCTTAGCCTCTCCCTCCCCCTCCCACTAACCCTTAGCCTAAACCTTAGCCTAAACCTAACCCTCACCCTAACATTAATCCTAACCAAACTCTCACCCTAACCCTAACCGTCACCCTAACCCTAAACCTAAGGATAACCCTAAACCTCCCCCTCACCCTAAATATCAACCTAACCCTTAACCTCACACTAACCCTAACCATAACTCTAACCCTAACCCTCAAACTAACCCTAACCCACAACATAACCCTAACCCTAACCCTCACCCTCACCCTAATCGTAACCCTAACACTAACCCTCACCCTAACACTCACAATAACACTCATGCTAAACCTAACCCTCACTCTCACCCTAACTCTCACCCTAACTCTTACCCTCACCCTAATGGTAAAACTACCCCCCACTCTATGACTCACCCTAACCCTAAATCTAACCCTTATCCTAAAGCTAAACCTAATCTTAACCCTCACCCTCACACTAGCCATCACCCTAACCATAACCCTCAACATGACAGTAACACTCACCCTCACCCTAACCCTAACCCTAACCCTCACCCTAACACTAACCCTATCACTAACAATCACCCTAAACCTAATCCTCACCCTAAACCTAACCCTAACCCTCAAATTCTCCCTAACCCTCACCCTAACACTAACCCTAAACCTCACCCTCACCCTAACCGTAACCCTAACCATAACCCTCACACTAACCTAACACTCACCCTAACCTTAAACATACACCTCACATTACCCCACACCCTAAACCTCACCCTAACCCTGACCCTCAGCCTCACCCTCGCCCTCAGCCTAACCTTAATGCTAACTCTTACCCTCACCCTCACCCTAATCCTAACCCTAAACCTAACCCTAATCCTAACCCTCACCCTCACCCTCACCCTCACCCTAAACCTAAACCTAACCCTAACCATCACTGTCACCCTTATGGTAACCCTAACCTTAACCCTAACCCTCAACCTAATCCTAAGTCTCACCTTAACCCTAACCCTAACACTCACCCTCACCCTAACCCTCACCCTAACACTAACCCTAACCCTCACCCTCAACCTAACCCTCACCCTAAACCTAACGTTAACCCTAACCCTGACCCTCATCCTAACCCTCACTCTAAACCTTATTCTCACACTAACCCTAACCCTAACCCTAACCTTCACACTAACCCTAACCCTCACCCTAACCCTAAACATACACCTCACACTAACGCTCACCCTAACCCTCACCCTAACCCTAACCCTCAGCCTCACCCTCACCCTCAGCCTAACCTTAACCCTAAATCTTACCCTCACCCGCACCCTAACCCTAACTCTAACACTAACCCTCACCCGAAACCTGACACTCAGCCTAACCCTAACCCTAACCTTCACACTCACCATAACCCTAATGCTAAACCTAACACTCAACCTCACCCTAACTAACTCTATCCCTAACCCTCATCCTAACCCTCACCCTAACCCTGACGCTAACCCTCTGGGTCAACCTCACCCTAACCCAAACCCTAACCTTCCCCTTAACACTCACCCTAACACTAACGCTAACCCTAAACCTCACCCTCAACCTAAACCTCACTCTAACCCTTACCCTCACCCTAACTCTAAAGCTAAACCTAACCTTAATCCTCACACTTACCCTAACCCTAACACTAACCCTCACCCTAACCCTCAACCTCACGCAACCCTAGCCCTCACCTGAACGCTAAACCTAACCCTCACTCTCACCCTCACCCTCACCCTAACCCTTACTCTCACCCTAAACCTAAACCTCACTCTAATACTCACCCTAACCCTAAACGTAACCCTCACCCTAACCCTAATCCTAAACCTCACCCTAATGCTAACCCTAACCTCAACCCTCACGGGAACACTAAAAGTAACGCTAAACCTAACACTTACACTAACCCTCACCCTCACCCCCACCGTCACTCTAACACTAACCCTCACACACACCCTTACCTTCACCCTCAACTGAACCCTCACCCTCACCCTAAACCTAAAACTCACCCTAAACTTCACACTAACACTAAACCTCAGCCTAACCCCCACCCTCACCCTAAAACACACCCTTACCTCACCCTCACCCTAAGCTTAACCCTAAACCTAACCCTAATCCTAAACCTAAGCCTCACCCTCACTTTAACACTAACCCTAACCCTTAGCCTAACCCTAACCCTCAACCTAACACTAATCCTAACCCTCACACTCACCCTAACCCTAACCCTAACTGTAACCCTCACCCTCACCCTAAACCTAACACTAAACCTAACCCTCACCCTCATCCTAACTCTCACCCTAACCATTATCCTCACACTAACCCTAACCCTAAATCTAACCCTAACCCTCACAATAACCCTCACCCTCACCATAACATTAACCCTACAACTCACTCTAACAATTACCCTCACCCTGACCCTCACCCACACCCTAACCCTCACCCTCACCCGAACCCTCACCCTCACCCATCCCTCACCCTCACCCTAAATATCACCCTAACCTTAACACTCAAACTAACCCTAATCCTAACCCTCACCCTAACCCTCACCCTCGCCCTAACCCTCACCTTCACCCTAATCCTCACCCTATCCCTAACCCTAACCAAACTACCTAACCCTTACCTACCTAAACCCTCACCCTAACCCTCACTCACACCCTAACCCTCGCCCTCATGCAAGCCCTCCTCCTAACCGTAATACTAACCGTAACCCTCACCCTCACCCTCACCCCTCACTCTAAACCTAACCCTAACCCTCACCCTCACCCTAACCTGACCCTTAACCTCAACCTCAACCTAAGCCTAATTCTAACCCTAACCCTCACACTAACCCTAACCCTCAACATAACCCTAATCCTACCACTCACCCTAACATTCACCCTAACCCTCTCATCCTAAACCTAAACCTAACCCCCACACTCACCATAACACTCACTGTCACCCTATCCCTCACCCTAAACCTAACCCTCAGCCTCATCCTAACCGTAAGCCTAACCCTAACCCTAACCCTCACACTAAACCTAACCCTCACCTAACCCTAAACCTCAACTTCATCCTAAACCTAAACCTAAACCTAACACACATCCTAACCCTAACCCTAACCCTAAACCTCACCCTAAACATAACCCTCACCCTGACCCTTAACATACACCTCAAACTAACCCTCACCCTAACCCTCTACCTAACCCTCACCCTCACCTTAACCCTAACCCTCACCCTCAACCTAACCCTAAACCTAACCCTCAACCTAACCCTAACCCTAACCCTCACACTATCCCTAAACCTCACCCTAACACTAACATTAACCCTCACCGTCAACCTCCCGCTAACCCAAACCCTAACCCTCACCGTCAACCTCACCCTAACACTAACGCTAACCCTAAACCTAACCCTCAACTTAAACCTCAACCTAAACCTTACCCTCACCCTAAATCTAACGCTAAACCTAACCCTAATCCTCACACTTACCCTAACCCTAACTCTAACCCTAACCCTCACCCTAACTCTCACATTCACCCAACCCTAGCCCTCAGCCGAATGATAAACCTAACCCTCACTCTCACCCTCATCCTCACCCTAATCCTTACTCTCACCCTAACCCTAACTCTAAACATCACTCTAACTCTCACCCTAACCCTAAACTTAACCCTCACCCTAACCCTAACCATAACCCTCACCATAACACTAACCCTAACCCTAACCCACACTGGACCGCTAAACCTAACCTTAAAACTAACACTTACACTAACCCTCACCGTCATCCTCAACTTCACCCTAACCCTAACCCTCATACACATTCTTATCTTCAGTCTCACTTGAACAATCACCCTCACCCTAAACCTCAACCTCAACCTAAACTTCACACTAACACTAAACCTCACCCTCACCCTAAAACTCACCCTTACCCTCAGACTCACCCTAAGCGTAACCCTAAACCTAACCCTAATCCTAAACCTAAGCCTCAACATCATCCTCACCCTAACCCTAAACCTAATTCTAACCATCAGACTCACCATCACCTTAACCCTAACCCGAACTCTAAACCTTAGCCTAAACCTAACTCTCATCCTATCCCTAATGCTAACCCTCACACTCACACTAACCCTAACCCTAACCGTAACCCTTACCCTCACCCTAAACCTAATGCTAACCTTAAGCCTCACCCTCACCATAACCATTATCCTCACACTAACCCTAACCCTAACTCTAAACCTAACCCTCAAAATAACCCTACCCCTCACCATAACCCTAACCCTACCCCTCACCCAACCCTCACCCTAACCCTAAACCTCACCCTAACCCTCAACCTCACACTAATCCTCACTGGCACCCAACCCTCACCCTAAACCTAACACTCACCCACACCTTAACTCGAACCCTCACGCGAACCCTCACCGTCATCCAACCCGAACCCTCACCGTAAACATCACCCTAACCTTAACCCTCACCCTAACACTATGCCTAACCCTCATCCTAACCCTCACACTCACCCTAACTCTCAACTTCAACCTAATCCTCACACTAACCCTAACCCTCAACCTAACCCTCACCCTCACCCAACCTAGCCCTCACCCGAAAGCTAACCCTAACCCTCACTCTCACCCTCACCCTCACCCTAACCCTTACTCTCACCCTAACCCTAACCCTAACCCTCACTCTAATTCTCACCCTAACCCTAAACGTAACCCTCACCCTAACCCTAAACCTAAACCTCACCCTAACGCTAAACCTAACCCTAACCCTCACGGGAATGCAAAAAGTAACGCTAAACCTAACACTTACACTAACATTCACAGTCATCCTAACTGTCACCCTAACTCTAACCCTCACACACACCCTTACCTTCACCCTCAACTGAACCCTCACCCTCACCCTAAACGTCAACCTCACCCTAAATTTCACACTAACACTAAACCTCAGCCTAACCCTCACCCTCACCCTAAAACTCACCCTTACCCTCACCCTCACCCTAAGCTTAACCCTAAACCTAACCCTAATCCTAAACCTAAGCCTCACCATCACCCTCACCCTAACCTTAAACCTAATCCTAATCGTCAGCCTCACCCTCACCTTAACCCTAACCCTAACCCTTAGCCTAAACTTAACACTCACCCTAACCCTAATCCTAACCCTCACACTCACCCTAACCCTAAACCTAAATGTAACCCTCACCCTCACCGTAAATCTAACACTAACCCTAACCCTCACCCTCATCCTAACCCTCACCTTAAACATTTCTCTCACACTAACCCTAACCCCAACTCTAACACTAACCCTCACAAGAACCCTAACCCTCACCATAAACCTAACCCTACACCTCACCCTAACACTCACCCTAACCCTAAACCTCAACCTAACACTAACCCAAACCCTCAACCTCACACTAATCCTCACTGTCACCCTAACCCTCACCCTAAACCTAACCCTCACCCACACCCTAACCCGAACCCGAACCCTCACCCTCACCCTCACCCAACCCTCATCTTCACCCTAATCATCACCGTAACCTTTACCCTCACACGAACCCTAATCCTAACCCTCACCCTCACCCTAACCCTCACCTTCATCCTAATCCTCACCCTATCCCTAAACCTAACCAAACTACCCAACCCTTACCTTCCTAAACCCTCATCCTCACCCTCACCCACACCCTAACCCTCGCCCTCACGCAAGCTCTCCTCCTAACCGTAATACTAACTGTAATCCTCATTCTCACCCTCACCCCTCACTCTAAACCTAACCCTAACCCTAACCCTCACCCTCACTCTAACCTGACCCTTAATCTCAACCTCAACCTAAGCCTAATTCTAACCCTAACCCTCACACTAACCCTAACCCTCAACATAACCCTAACCCTTCCACTCACCCTAACACTCATCCTAACCCTAACTCTCACCCTAACCCTAAACCTAACCCCCACCCTCACCCTAACACTCACTGTCACCCTATCCCTCAATCTAAACCTAACCCTCAGCCTCACCCTAACCGTAAGCCTAACCCTAACCCAAACCCTAACCCTCACTCTCACCCTAACACTCACCCAAAAACTTACCCTCACCCTCACCCTAAAGCTAACCCCAACCATAACCCTCACACTAAACCTAACCCTTAACTAACCCTAACCCTCACCCTCATCCTAACCCTAACCCTAAACCTAACACACACCGTAAACTTACCCTAAACCTAAACCTCACCCTAACCCTAACCCTCACCCTGACCCTAAACATGCACCTCACACTAACCCTCACCATAACCCTAAACCTCAGCCTCACCCTCACCCTCAGACTAACCTTAACGCTGTCTTACCCTCACCCTCACCTCTTACACTCACACTCACCATATCCCTAATGCTAAACCTAACACTCACCATCACCCTAACCCTCAACCTAACCCTCACCCTTACCCTAACCCTAACCCTCACCCTCACCCTAACCCTAAACCTAACCCTCACCCTAACCCTAACCCAAACCCTCACCCTATCCCTAAACCTCACCCTAACCATAACACAAACCCTCACCGTCAACCTCACCCTAACCCAGACCCTAACATTCAACTTAACACTCACCCTAAAACTAACGCTCACCCTAAACCTCACCCTCAAACTAAACCTCACCCTAACCCTTATCCTCACCCTAAATCTAACGCTAAACCTAACCCTAATCCTCACACTTACCCTAACCGTAACCCTAACCCCAACCCTCACCCTCACCCAACCCTAGCCCTCAGCCGAATGATAAACCTAACCCTCACTCTCACCCTCACCTTCACCCTAAACCTTACTCTCACCCTAAGCCTAACCAAAACCCTCACTCTAATTCTCACCCTAAACCTAAACGTAACCCTCACCCTAACCCTAACCCTAACCCTCACCCTAGCGCTAACCCTAACCCTAACCCTCACTGGAACGCTAAACCTAACCCTAAACCTAACACCTACACTAACCCTCACCGTCATCCTAAGCGTCACCCTAACCCTAACCCTCACACACAGTCTTACCTTCACCCTCAGCCGAACCCTAACCCTCACCCTAAACCTCAACCTCACCCTAAACTTCACACTAACACTAAACCTCACCCTAACCCTCACCCTCACCCTCACCCTAAAACTCACCCTTACCCTCAAACTCACACCAAGCTTTACCCTAAACCTGACCCTAATCCTAAAACTAAGACTCACCATCACCCTCACACTAACCCTAAACCTAATCTGAACCCTCAGCCTCAACCTCACCATAACCATTACCCTCACATTAACCCTAACCCTAACTCTAACACTAACCCTCACAATAACCCTATCACTCACCATAACCCTAACCCTACCCCTCAACCTATCCCGCACCGTAATCCTAACCCTCACCCTAACCCTAACCCTAACCCTCAACCTCACACTAATCCTCACTGTCACCCTAACCCTCAACCTAAAACTAACCCTCACCCACACCCTAACCCAAACCCTCACCCGAACCCTCACCCACACCAAACCCTCACCCTCACCCTAAACATGACCCTAAACCTAACCCTCACCCTAACCCTAATCCCAACCCTCACACTAATCCTCACCCTCACCCTAACCCTCACCTTCACCCTAATCCTCACCCTACGCCTAAGGCTAACCTAACTACCTAACCCTTACCTACCTAAACACTCACACTCACCCTAACCCTCCCCCTCGTGCAAGCCCTCCACCTAACCCTAATACAAACCATAACTCTCACCCTCACCCTCACCATAACCCTCACCCTAAACCTAACCCTAACCCTCACCCTCACCCTAAACCTCACCCTTACCCTCAACCTCAACCTAAACCTAATTCTAACCCTAACCTCCACACTAACCATAACCCTCACCATAACCCTAAACCTCCCCCTCAACCTACCCCTCACCCTAAACCTAACCCTCAACCTAACATGCACCCTAACCCTAACGCTAACCCTCACACTCACCCTAACCCTCACTGTCACCCTAACCCTCACCCTAAACCTTACCCTCACCCACACCCTAACCCTCACCCTCACACGAACACTCACCCTCAACCTAAACCTCAACCTCACCCTAAACATAACACTAACCCTAAAACTCACCCTAACCCTAACCCTAAACTTCACAATCACCCTAAAACTCACCCTTACCCTCACCTTCACCCTAAGCCTAACCTAAACCTAACCCTAATCCTAAACCTTAGCCTCTTCCTCCATCTCCCCCTAACCCTAACCCTTAGCCTCACCCTAACCCTCACCCTAACCCTAATCCTAACCGTCATGCTCACCCTAACCCTAACCCTAACCGTAACACTCACCCTCACCCTAACCCTAAAGCTAACCCTAACCCTCACCCTCACCCTAAACATCACCCTAACCCTTATCCTCACACTAACCCTAACCCTAAACCTAACACTAACACTCACATTAACCCTAAACCTTACCATAACCCTAAACCTACCCCTCACCCTAACACTCTCCCTAACCCTAACCCTCACCATAACCCTAAACCTAACCCCCACCCTCACCCTAAAACTCACTTTCACCCTATCGCTCACCCTAAACGTAACCCTCAGCCTCACCCTAACCGTAAGCCTATCCATTACCTTAACCCTAACCCTCATTCTCACCCTAAACCTTACCCTATCCCTTACCCTCACCCTCACCCTTAACCTCACACTAACTCTAATGCTAAACCTAACCCTAATCCTCACACTTACCCTAACCCTAACCCTAACCCTCACCCTAACCCTAACCCTCACCCAACCCTAGCCCTCACGCGAACGCTAAACCTAACCCTCACTCTCACCCTCACCCTCACCCTAACCCTTACTCTCACCCTAACCCTAACCCTAACCCTCACTCTAATACTCACCCTAACCCTAAACGTAACCCTCACACTAACCCTAAACGTAACCCTCACTCTAACCCTTACCCTAACCCACAACCTAAGGCTAACCCTAACCCTAACCCTCACCGGAACGCTAAACCTAACCCTAAACCTAACACTTACACTAACACTCACTATCACTGTAATGGACACCCTAACCCTAACCCTCACCCACACCCTCACCTTCACCTTCACCCGAACCTGAACCCTCACCCTAAACCTCAACTGCACCCTAAACTTCACACTAAACCTAAACCTCACCCTAACCCTAACCCTCACTCTGAACCTCACCCTAAAACTCACCCTTACCCTTACCCTCACTCTAAGCCTAACCGTAAAACTAACCCTTATACTAAACCTAAGCCTCACCATCACCCTCACCCTTACCCTAACCCTAATCCTAAAACTCAGCCTCACCCTCACATTAACCCTAAACCTAACCCTAACCCTTAGCTTAACCCTAAGCCTCACCCTAAACCTAATGCTAACCCACACGCTCACCCTAAACCTAACCCTAACTGTAACCCTCACCCTCACCCTAAACCTAACGCTAACCCTAACCCTCACCCTCACCCTAACCATCACCCTAACCCTTACCTCACACTAACCCTAATCCTAGCTCTAACCCTAACCCTCACACTAACCCTAACCCACAACATAACCCTAACCCTAACGGTCACCCTAACACTCACCCTAACACTAACCCTCACCCTAACCCTAAACCTAACCCCCACCCTCAACCTAACACTCACTGTCACCCTAACCCTCACCCTAAACCTAACCCTCACCCACACCCTGACTTTCACCCTCACCCGAACCCTCACCCTCACCCAACCCGAACCCTCACCCTAAACATCACCCCAAACTTAACCCTCACCCTAACCCTATTGCTAAGCCTCACCCTAACCCTCACCCTCACCCTAACCCTCAACATGACCCTAATCCTCACCCTATCCCTAACCCTAACGCTTACCTACCGAAATCCTCACCCTCATCCTCACCCTAACCCTCGCCCACATGAAAGCCCTCACCCTAACCCTAATCCTACCCATAACCCTCACCCTCACCCAAACACTCACCCTCAGCCTTAACCTAACCCTAACCTTAATCCTAACACTAACCCTCACACTCACACTAACGCTCACCCTAACCCTAACCCTAACCGTCAGCCTCACCCTATCCATTACCCTAACCCTGACCCTAACCCTCACACTAACAATCTCCATAACACTCACAATCACCATAATCCTCACGCTCACCCTAACCCACAAGCTAACCCTTACACTCACCCTAAACCTACACCTAACCCTCACTCTAACCCTCACGCTAACCCTAAACCTAAACCTAACCCTCAACCTAGAACTCACCCTAAACCTAATCCTAACCCTAACCCTCACACTAATCCTTAGGCTCACACTAACCCTAAACCTCAACCTCAACCTAACCCTCACCCTAATCTTCACCCTAACCCTAAACCTAACCTCAAGCTAGCCCTCACCTTAACCCTAAACCTATCCCCAACCCTCACCCTAACCGTCTCCCTAACCCTCACACTCACCCTAACCCTCACCCTCACCTAAACCCTCACCCTCACCCTAATCCTCAACTTCACCCTAATCCTCAAACTATCCCTAACCCTAACCATTACCTACCAAAACCCTCAGCCTCAGCCTCACCCTCACCCTAATCCTCGCCCTCATGAAAGCCCTCACCCTAACCCTAATACTAACCGTAACCCTCAACCTCACCCTCACCCTCACCCTAACCCTCGCCCGCACACAAGCCCTCACCCCAAACCTAACCCTCACCCTAACCCTAACCCTCACCCTCACCTTCACCCTCACCCTAACACTAACCCTTAACACTAACCCTGACCCAGAACCTCAACCTCACCCTAACCCTCACCCTAATCCTTACCCTCACCCTAACCCTAAACCTAACCCTAAACCGATCCCTCACCCTAGACCTAAACCTAACCCTCACACTAAGAGTAACCCTAACCCTAACCCTCACCCTAACCCTAACCCTAACCCTCACCCTAACCCTAGACCTCACCTTAACCCTAATTCTAACCCTAACCCTCAGCCTAACCCTAACCCTAATCCTTAACCTAACCCTCACCCTCAGCCTAACCCTCAACCTCACCCTATCCTAAACCTAACTCTAAGCCTAACCCTCACCCTAAACCTAACACTAACCCAAACCCTCAACCTCATCCTTACCCTCACCCTAACCATTATCCTCACACTGAGCCTAACCCTAACTCTAACCCTAACCCTCACAATAAACCTAACCCTCACCATAACCCTAAACCTACACCTCACCCTAACCATCACCCTAACCCTAACCCTCACCCTAACCCTCACCCTAACCCTAACCCTCAACCTCACACTAATCCTTACTGTCACCCTAACCCTCACACTAAACCTAACCCTCACGCACACCCTAACCCGAACCTCATCTGAACCCGAACCCAACCCTCACCCTCACCCTAAACATCACCCTAAACTTAACCCTCACACTAACCATAATCCTAGCCCTCACCCTGAACCTCAACCTCACCCTAACCCACACCTTCATCCTAATCCTCACCCTATCCCTAACCCTAACCTAACTACCTAACCCTTACCTACCTAAACCCTCACCCTCACTCTCACCCACACTCTAAACCTCGCCCTCGGGCAAGCCCTCCCCCTAACCCTAATACTAACCCTAACCCTCACCCTCACCCTCACCCTAACCCTCACCCTAAACCTAACCCTAACCCTCACCCTCACCCTAAACCTCACCCTTACCATCAACCTCAACCTAAGCCTAATTCTAAACCTAAGCCTCACACTAACCCTAACCCTCACCATAACCCTAACCCTACCCCTCACCCTAACTATCAACCTAACCCTAACCCTCACCCTAACAATCACCCTAACCCTAAACCTCACCCTAACCCTAAACCTAACTCCCCCACCACCCTAACACTCACTGTCACCCTATCCTTCACCCTAAACCTAACCCTCAGCCTCACCCTAAACGCAAGCCTAAACCTAACCCTAACTCTCACTCTCACCCTAACCCTAAACCTTACCCCCACCCTTACCTATCGCTAACCATAACCATAACCCTCACACTAAACCTAAACCTCACCCTAACCCTAAATCTACCCCTCACCCTAACGCTCACCTCCCCCTAACCCTCACACTCATCCTAACCCTAACCCTAAACCTAACACACACGCTAACCCTAACCCTAACCCTAAACCTAACCCTAACCTTAACCCTCAGCCTCACCCTCACCCTCAGCCTAACCTTAACGCTAAATGTTACCCTCACCCTCACCTCTTACACTCACTCACCATAACCCTCGCCCTCGCACAAGCCCTCCCCCTAAACGTAATATTAACCATAACCCTCACCCTCACCCTCACCCCTCACCGTAAACCTAACCTTAACCCTCAACATAACCCTAACCTGACATTTACCCTCAACCTCAACCTAAGCCTAATTCTAACCCTAACCCTCACACTAACCCTAACCCTCACCATAACCCTAAACCTAGCCCTCAACCTAACACTGACCCTAAACCTAACCCTGCCCCTAACCCTAAACCTAACCCCCACCCTCACCCTAACACTCACTCTCACCCTATCCCTCAATCTAAACCTAACCCTCAGCCTCACCCTAACAGTAAGCCTAACACTAACCCTAACCCTAACCCTCACTCCCACCCTAACACTCATGCTAATATTTACCCTCACCCTCACCCTAACGCTAACCCTAAACATAACGCTCGCACTAAACCTAACCCTCAGCTAATCCTAACCCTATCCCTAAACCTAACACACACCCTAACCCTAACCTTAACCCTAAACCTCACCCTAACCCTAACCCCTACCCTGACCCTAAACATACACCTCACACTAACCCTCCCCCTCCCCCTCCCCCTAACCCTAATCCTCAGCCTCACCCTCACCCTCGGACTAACCTTAAAGCTAACTCTTACCCTCACCCTGACCTCTTACACTCACACTCACCATATCCCTAATGCTAAACCTAACACTCACCCTCACCCTAACCCTCAACCTAACACTCACCCTCACCCTAACCCAAACCCTCACCCTCACCCTAATCCTAACCCTAACCCTCACACTTTCCCTAAACCTTACCGTCAACCTCACCCTATCCCAAACCCTAAATTTCACCTTAACCCTCACCCTAGCACTAACGCTAACCCTACACCTCAGCCTCAACCTAAACTTCACCCTAACCCTTACACTCACCCTAAATCTAACGCTAAACCTAACCCGAATCCTCAGACTTACCCTAACGTAACCCTAAACCTAACCCTCACCCTAACCCTCACCCTCACCCTACCCTAGCCCTCACCCGAACGCTAATCCTAACCCTCACTCTCACCCTCACCATCAACCTAACCCTTACTCTCACCCTAACCCTAACCCTAACCCTCAGCGTAACGCTAACCCTAATCCTAACCCTCACGGGAACGCTAAACCTAACCCTAAACCTAACACACTAACCCTCACAGTCACCCTAACCGTCACCCTAGCCCTAACCCTCACCCTCACTGTAAACCTCACACAAAAATTTACACTCACCATAACTCTAAATCTAACCATAACTCTAATCCTCAAACTAAACCTAACCCTAATGATAACGGTAAACCTCACCCTAATCCTAACCCAAACCCTCACCCTAACCCTAACACTAACCCTCAACCTCACCCTAACCCTCACCCTCAGATTAACCCTAACTCTAATCATAACCCGAACACTCACCCTCACCCTCACCCTAGCTCTCAATCTAGACATAAACCTAACTCTAAACTTAACCATCACCTTAACCCTAATGCTAACCCTAAAACTCTCCCTCACCCTAACGATTACCCTCACCCTACCCCTAACCCTAACCCTCAGGCTAATGCTCACCCTAACCCTAACCATAACACTAATCCTTACCCTATTCCTAACCCTAAACCTAACCCTCACCCTCACCCTAGCCCTCACTCTAACCCTAACCCTCACCGTAACCCTCACCCTAACCCTAAACCTAATGCTAAACCTAACACTAACCCTCACTCTAACCCTCACCATAATCCTTACCCTCACCCTAAACCTAACCCTCACACTCACTGTAAAACTCACCCTAACCCAAACCCTAACCCTGAACCTCACCATAACCCTCACCCTAACCCTACCCCTAACCCTCACACTCATCCTAATCCTCACCCTAACCCTTACCCTCACACTCAACCAAACCCTCACACGAATCCTAACCCTCATTCTAACCCTAACCCTCACCCAAACCTTGCCTCTCACCCGAATGCTAACCCTAACCCTCACGCTCACCCTCACCCTAACCCTTACTCTCACCCTAACCCTAACCCTGACCCTCACTCTAACTCTCACCCTAACCCTAAACGTGAACCTCACCCTAACCTTATCCCTAACCTTCAACCTAATGCTAACCGTAACTCTAACCCTCACTGGAACGCTAAACCTAACCCAAAACCTAACATTTACACTAAACCTCAACATCACCTTACCGTCACCATAACCCTAACCCTCACACACACCCTTACTTTCACCCTCACCCGAAAACTCATCCTCACCCTAAACCTCAACCTCACCCTAAACTTCACACTAACACTAAACCTCACCCTAATTCTCACCCTCACCCTCACCCTAAAACTCACCCTTTCCCTCACCCTCACCCTAAGCCTAACCCTAAACCTAACCCTAATCCTAAACCTAAGCCTCACCATCACCCTCAGCCTAACCCTAACCCTAATCTTAACCCTCAGCCTCACCCTCAACTTAACCCTAACCCTAACTCTAAACCTTAGCCTAAACCTAACCCTCACCCTATCGCTAATCCTAACCCTCAAACTCACCCTAAACCTAACCCTAACTGGAAACCTCACCCTCACCCTAAACCTAACACTAACCCTAAACCTCACCCTCATCCTAACCCTCACCCTAACCATTATCTTCACACTAACCCTAACCCTAAATCTAACCCTAACCCTCACAATAACCCTAACCCTCACCATAACCCTAACGCTACACCTTACCCTAACCCTCACCCTAAACCTAATCCTCACCCTAACCCTAAACCTAACCCTCAACCTCACACTAATCCTCACTGTCACCCTAACCCACACCCTAAACCTAACCCTCACCCACACCTTAACCGAACCCTCACCCGAACCTTCACCCTCACCCAACCCTCACCCTCAACTTAACATCACCATAAACATAACCCTCACCCTAACCCTAATCCTAACCCTCACCCTAACCCTCACCCTCACCCTAACCTTCACCTTCAACCTTATCCTCACACGAACCCTAACCCTCACCCTAATTCACACCCTCACCCAAACCTAGCCCTCACCCGAAAGCTAACCCTAACCCTCACTCTCACCCTGACCTTCACCCTAACCCTTACTCTCACCCTAACCCTAACCCTAACCCTCACTCTAACTCTCACCCTAACCCTAAATGAAAGCCTCATCCTAAAACTAACCCTAAACCTCACGGGAACGCTAAACCTAACCCTAAACCTAACACTGACACTAACCCTCACTGTCACCCTAACGGTCACCCTAACCCTAACCCTCACACACACCCTTACCTTCACCCACAGCCAAACCCGAACCCGAACCCTAAACCTCAACCTCACCCTAAACTTCACACTAACACTAAACCTCAACCTAACCCTCACCCTCACCATCACCCTCACTCTAAAACTCACCCTTACCCTCACCCTCACCCTAAGCCTAACCCTAAACCTAACCCAAATCCTAAACCTAACCCTCATCATTACCCTCACCCTAACCCTAAACCTAATCCTAACCCTCGGTCTCACTTTCACCTTAACCCTAACCCTGTCTCTAAACCTTAGCCTAAACCTAACACTCACCCTAAACCTAATCCTAACCCTCACCCTCACCCTAACCCTCACCTTCACCCTAATCCTTACCCTACGCCTAAGGCTAACTTAACTACCTAACCCTTACCTACCTAAACATTCACCCTCAACCTAACCCTCGCCCTCTGGCAAGCCCTCCCCCTAACCCTAATACTAACGGTAACCCTCACCATAACCCTCACCCTAAACCTAACCCTAACCCTCACCCTAAACCTCACCCTTACCCTCAACCACAACCTAAGCCTAATTCTAACCCCAAACTCCACACTAACCATAACCCTCACCATAACCCTAACCCTACCCCTCACCCGACCCCTCACCCTAACCCTAACCCTAAACCTAACACGCACCCTAACCCTAACCCCAACCCTCACCCTCATGCGCACCCTCACTGTCATCCTAACCATCACCCTAAACCTTACTCTCACCAACACCCTAACCCTCATCATCACACGAACACTCGCCCTCACCCTAAACCTCACCTCACCCTAAACATCACACTAACCCTAAGCCTCACCCTAATTCTAACCCTAACCCTCACACTCACCCTAAAACTCACCTTTACCCTCACCTTCACCCTAAGCCTAAACCTAAACCTAACCCTAATCCTAAACCTAAGCCTATTCCTCCTCCTCCCCCTAAACCTAACCCTAACCTTAGCCTAACCCTAAACCTAACCCTAATCCTAACCCTCATGCTCAGCCTAACCCTAACCCTAACCGTAACCTTCAACATCACCCTAAACCTAACACAAACCCTCACCCTCACCCTCACCCTAACCATCACCTTAACCCTTATCCTCACACTAACCCTAACCCTAACTCTAACACTAACCCTCACACTAACCCTAACCCTCACCATAACCCTAACCCTACCCCTCACCCTAACACTCACCCTAACCCTAACCCTCACCCTAAACTAAACCTAACCCCCACCCTCACCCTAAAACTCACTGTCACCCTATCCCTCACCCTAAACCTAACCCTCAGCCTCACCCGAAACGTAAGCCTAACCCTTACCCTAACCCTAACGCTCACACTCACCATAAGCCTCACGCTAAACCTTACCCTCACGATCACCCTAACGCTAACCATAACCATAACCCTCACACTAAACCTAAACCTCACCCTAACCTTAACCCTACCCCTCACCCTACCCCTCACCTCACCCTCACCCTCACCCTCATCCTAACCCTAACCCTAAACCTAACACACACCCTAAGAGTAACCCTAACTCTAAACCTCACCCTAACCCTAACCCTAACCCTGACCCTAAACATACACCTCACACTAACCCTCACCCTAACCCTCACCATAACCCTAAACCTCAGCCTCACCCTCACCCTCAGCTTAACATTAACGCTAACGCTTACCCTCACCTTCACCTCTTACACTCACACTCACCTTATCCCTAATGCTTAACCTAACACTCACACTCACCCTAACCCTCAACCTAACCGTTACCCTCACCCTAACCCTAACCCTCACCTTCACCCTAACCCTAAACCTAACCCTCACCCTAACCCTAACCCTAACCCTCACCGTCAACCTAACCCTAACCCAAACCCTAACCTTCAACTTAAGCCTCACCCTAAAACTAACGCTAACCCTAAACCTCACCCTCAACCTAAACCTCACCCTAACCCTTACGCTCACCCTAACTCTAACGCTAAACCTAACCCTAATCCTCACAATTACCATAACCCTAACCCTAAACCTAACCCTCACCCTAACCCTCACCCTCACCCAACCCAAGCCCTCATCCGAACGCTAACCCTAACCCTCACTCTCACCCTCACCCTCACTATAACCCTTACTCTCACCATAACCCTAACGCTAAACCTCACTCTAATTCTCACCCAAACCCTAAACGTAACCCTCACCCTAACCTAACCCTAACCCTCACCCTAAGGCTAACCCTAAACCTAACCCTCACTGGAACGCTAAACCTAATCCTAAAACTAACACACTAACCCTCACCGTCACCCTAACCCTCACCCTAACCCTAACCCACACCCACACCCTTACCTTCACCTTCACCCGAACCCTGACCGTCACCTTAAACCTCAACCTCACCCTAAACTTCACACTAAAGCTAAACCTCACCCTAACCGTAACCCTCACCCTCACCATAGAACTCACCCTTACCCTCACACTCACCCTGAGCTTAACCCTAAACCTAACCCTAATCCTAAACCTAAGCCTCACCATCACCCTCACCCTAACCCTAACCCTAATCCTAAAGCTCAACCTCACCCTCACATTAACCCTAAACCTAACCCTAACCCTTAGCCTAAACCTAACCCTCACCCTAACCCTAATCCTAAACCTTACGCTCACCCTAACCTTAACCCTAACCGTAAACCTCACCCTCAACCTAAACCTAACGCTAAGCCTAACCCTCACCCTCACACCCTAACCCTCACCCTAACCCTTATCCTCACACTAACACTAACCCTAAATCTAACACTAACCCTCACACTAACCCTAACCCACACCATAACCCTAACCCTACCCCTCACCCTAACACCCTAACACTAACCCTCCCCTAACCCTAAACCTAACCCTACCCTCACCCTAACACTCACTGTCACCCTAACACTCACCCTAAACCTAACCCACACCCACACCCTATCTTTCACCCTCACCCCAACTCTCACCCTCACCCAAGCCTCACCCTCACACTAAATATCACCCGAAACTTAACCCTCACCCTAACCCTATTCCTAACCCTCACCCTTAACCGTCACCCTCACCCAAACCCTCAACATGACCCTAATCCTCACCCTATCCCTAACCCTAACCCTTACCTACCGAAACCCTCACCCTCACCCTCACCCTAACCCTCGCCCTCACGCAAGCTCTTACCCTAAACCTAATCCTAACCATTACCCTCACCCTCACCCAAACCCGCACCCTCAGCCTTACCCTAACCCTAACCTTAATCCTAATCCTAACCCTCACCCTCACCCTCACACTAACGCTCACCCGAAACCTAACCCTAACCGTCAGCCTCAACCTATCCATTACCCTAACCCTGACCCTAAACCTCACACTAACACTCACCATAACACTCACACTCACCAAAACCCTCACTCTCACACTAACCCATAACCTAACCCTTACCCTCCCCCTAACCCTACACCTACCCCTCACTCTACCCTTCACCCTAAACCTAAACCTAAACCTCACCCTCACCCTAAACGTAACCCTAACCCTCACCCTCAACCTAGAACTCACCCTAAACCTAATCCTAACCCTAACCCTCACACTACTCCTTATGCTCACACTAACCCTAACCCTCAACCTCAACCTAACCCTCACCCTAACCCTAACCCTCACCCTCAACCTAGCCATCACCCTTACCCTAACCCTATCCCCAACCCTCACCCTAACCCTCACCCTAACCCTCACCCTCAAACTAACCCTCACCCTCATCCTAATCCTCAACTTCACCCTAATCCTCACCCTATCCCTAACCCTAACCCTTACCTACCAAAACCCTTAGCCTCACCCTCAACCTCACCCTAATCCTCGCCCTCATGAAAGCCCTCACCCTAACCCTAATCCTAACCGTATCCCTCACCCTCACCCAAAACCTCACCCTCACCCTCACGCTAAACCTAACCTTCACCTTCACCCTCACCCTAACACTAACCCTAACACTAACCCTGACCCAGACCCTCAACCTCACCCTAATCCTTACCCTCACCCTAACCCTAAACCTATCCCTCACCCTAGACCTAACCCTAACCCTCACACTAAGAGTAACCCTAACCCTAACACTCACCCTAACCCTAACCCTAACCCTCACCCTATCCCTAGACCTCACCTTAACCCTAATTCTAACCCTAACCCTCAGCCTCACCCTAACCCTCATCCTAACGCTTAACCCTCACCCTCACCCTAACCCTCAACCTCACCCTAACCTAACCCTAACTCTAACCCTCACCCTCACCCTAAACCTAACAATAACTCTAACCCTCACCCTCATCCTAACCCTCACCCTAACCCTCACCCTAGCCCTAACCCTAATGCTAAACCTAACACTCACCCTCACCCTAACCCTCACCATAATCCTTACCCTCACCCTAAACCTAACCCTCACACTCACTGTAAAACTCACCCTAACCCAAACCCTAACCCTAAACCTCACCATAACCCTCACCCTCAACCTACTCCTAACCCTCACACTCATCCTAACCCTCACCATAACCCTTACCCTCACACTCAACCAAACCCTCACACGAACCCTAACCCTCATTCTAACCCTCACCCTCACCCAAACCTTGCCTCTCACCCGAATGCTAACCCTAACCCTCACTCTCACCCTCACCCTAACCCTTACTTTCACCCTAACCCTAAACCTAACCCTCACTCTAACCCTCACCCTAACCCTATACGTGAACCTCACCCTAACCCTAACCCTAACCCTCACCCTAATGCTAAACCTAACCCTAACCCTCACTGGAACGCTAAACCTAACCCTAAACCTAACATTTACACTAAACCTAAACGTCACCCTAACCGTCACCCTAACCCTAACCCTCACACACTCTTACTTTCACCATCACCCGAAAACTCATCCTCACCCTAAACCTCAACCTCACCCTAAACTTCACACTAACAAAAAAACTCACCCTAACTCTCACCCTCACCCTCACCCAAAAACTCACCCTTACCCTCACCCTCACCCTCACCCTAAGCCTAACCCTAAGCCTAACCCTAATCCTAAACCTAAGCCTCACCATCACCCTCAGCCTAACCCTAACCCTAATCCTATCCCTCACCCTAACCATTACCTCACACTAACCCTAACCCTAACTCTAACCCTAACCCTCACAATAAAACTAACCCTCACCGTAACCCTAACCCTACCACTCACCCTTACCCTCACCCTCACCCTAAGCCTAACCCTAAACCTAACCCTCACCCTCACCCTAACCATCACCCTAAACCTTATCCTTACACTCACCCTAAAACTCACCCTTACCCTCACCCTCACCCTAAGCCTAACCCTAAACCTAACCCTAATCCTAAACCTAAGCCTCACCATCACCCTCAGCCTAACCCTAACCCTAATCCTAACCATCAGCCTCACCCTCACCTTAACCCTAACCCTAACTCTAAACCTTAGCCAAAACATAACCCTCACCCTATCTCTAATCCTAACCCTCACACTCACCCTAAACCTAACCCTAACCGTAACCCTCACCCTCACACAAAACTTAATGCTAACCCTATCCCTCACCCTCATCTTAACCCTCACCCTAACCATTATCCTCATTCTAACTCTAACCCTAACTCTAACCCTAACCCTCAACTTCACAGTAATCCTCACTGTCACTCTAACCCTCACCCTAAACCTAACCCTCAACCACAACCTAACCCTAATCCTCACCCTCACCCTCACCCTCACCCAACTCTTACCCTCACCTTAAACATCACTGTAACCTTAAGCCTCACCCTAATCCTAATCCTAACCCTCACCCTAACCCTCACCCTCACACTAATCCTCACCTTCACCCTAATCGTCACCCTATGCCTAAGGCTAACCTGACTACCTAACCCTTACCTACCTAAACACTCACCCTCACCCTAACTCTCGCCCTCTCGCAAGCCGTCCACCTGAACCTAATACTAAACGTAACCCTCACCATAACCCTCACCCTAAACCAAACCCTAACCCTCACCCTCACCCTAAACCTCACCCTTACCCTCAACCACAATCTAAGCCTAATTCTAACCCTAACCTCCACACTAACCATAACCCTCACCATAACCCTAACCCTACCCCTCACCCGACCCCTCACCCTAACCCTAACCCTAACCCTCACCCTCATGCTTACCCTCACTGTCACCCTAACCCTCACCCTAAACCTTACCCTCACCCACACCCTAACCCTCACCCTCACATGAACACTCAACATCACCCTAAACCTCACCTCACCCTAAACATCACACTAACCCTAAGCCTCACCCTAACCCTAACCCTAACCCTCACACTCACCCTAAAACTCACCTTTACCTCACCTTCACCCTAAGCCTAACCCTAAACCTAACCCTAATCCTAAAACTTAGCCTATCCCTACTTCTCCCCCTAAACCTAATCCTAACCCTTAGCCTAACCCTAACCCTCACCCTAACCCTAATCCTAACCCTCATGCTCAGCCTAACCCTAACCCTAACCTTAACCTTCAACGTCAACCTAAACCTAAAGCAAACCCTAACCCTCACCCTCACCCTAACCATCACACTAACCCTTATCCTCACACTAACCCTAACCCTAACTCTAAACCTAACCCTCACACTAACCCTAACCCTCACCATAACCCTAACCCTACCCCTCACAGTAACAATCACCCTAACCCTAACCCTCACCCTAACCCTAAACCTAACCCCCACCCTCACCCTAAAACTCACTGTCACCCTATCCCTCACCCTAAACCTAACCTTCAGCCTCACCCGAACCGTAAGCCTAACCCTTACCCTAAACCTAACCCTCACTCTCACCATAAGCCTTTCGCTAACCCTTACCCTCACCCTCACCCTAACGCTAACCATAACCATAACCCTCACACTAAACCTAAACCTCACCCTAACCCTAAACCTACCCCTCACCCTAACCCTCACCTCACACTCACCCTCACCCTCATCCTAACCCTAACCCTAAACCTAAGACACACCCTAACCCTAACCCTAAGTCTAAATCTCACCCTAACCCTAACCCTCACTCTGACCCTAAATATACACCTCACACTAACCCTCACCCTAACCCGAACCCTCAGCCTCACCCTCACCCTCAGCCTAATGTTAACGCTAACTCTTACCCTCACCCTCACCTCTTACACTCACACTCACCATAACGCTAATGCTTAACCTAACACTCACCCTCACCCTAACCTTCAATCTAACCCTTACCCTCACCCTAAGCCTAACCCTCACCCTCACCCTAACCCTAAACCTAACCCTCACCCTAACCTAACCCTAACCCTCACCCTATCCCTAACCCTAACCCTAAACCTCACCGTCAACCTAACCCTAACCCAAACCCTACCCTTCACCTTAAGCCTCACACTAAAACTAACGCTAACCCTAAACCTCACCCTCAACCTAAATCTCACCATAACCCTTACCTTAACCCTAACTCCAATGCTAAACCTAACCCTAATTCTCACACGTACCCTAACCCTAAACCTAAACCTAACCCTCACCCTAACCCTCACCCTCACCCAACCGAAGCCCTCATCTGAATGCTAACCCTAACCCCCACTCTCACCCTCACCCTCACTCTATCCCTTATTCTCACCCTAACCCTAACGCTAAACCTCAGTCTAATTATCACCCTAACCCTAGACGTAACCCTAACCCTAACCCTAACCCTAACCCTCACCCTAAGGCTTACTCTAACCCTAACCCTCACTGGAACGCTAAACCTAACCCGAAACCTAACACACTAACCCTCACCGTCAACCTAACCCTCACCCTAACCGTAACCCTCACACACACCCTTACCTTCACCTTCACCCGAAGCCTTAAACCTCAACCTCACCCTAAACTTCACACTAAACCTAAACCTCACCCAAACCCTAACCCTATCCCTCACCCTAAAACTCACCCTTACCCTCACCCTCACCCTAAGCTTAACCCTAAACCTAACCCTTATCCTCACACTAACCCTAAAGCTAACACTAACCCTCACACTAACCCTAACACATACCATAACCCTAACCCTACCCCTCACCCTAACACCCTAAAACTAACCCTCACCCTAACTCTAAACCTAACCCCCACCCTCACCCTAACACTCACTGTCACCCTAACCCTCACCCTAAACCAAACCCTATCTTTCACCCTCACCCGAACCCTCACCCTCACCCAACCCTCACCCTCACACTAAACATCACCCGAAACTTAACCCTCACCCTAACCCTATTCCTAACCCTCACCCTAACCCTCACCCTCACCCAAACCCTCAACATGACCCTAATCCTCACCCTATCCCTAACCCTAACCCTTACCTACCGAAACCCTAACCCTCACCCTCACCCTCAACCTCGCCCTCACACAAGCCCTCACCCTAAACCTAATCCTAACCGTTACCTTCACCCTCACCCAAACCCGCACCCTCAGCCTTACCCTAACCCTAACCTTAATCCTAACCCTAACCCTCACCCTCACCCTCACACTAACGCTCACCGGAATGCTAACCCTAACCGTCAGCCTCACCCTATCTGTTACCCTAAACCTGACCTTAACCCTCACACTAACACTCACCATAACACTCACACTCACCATAATCCTCACTCTCACCCTAACCCACAACCTAACCCTTACCCTCACCCTAACCCTACACCTACCCCTCACTCTAACCCTCACCCTAAACCTAAACCTAAACCTCACCCTCACCCTAAAAGTAACCCTAACCCTCACCCTCACCCTAGGCTTCACCCTAAACCTAATCCTATCAGTAACCCTCACACTAACCCTTATGCTCACACTAACCCTAACCCTCAACCTCAACCTAACCCTCACCCTAACCTTCACCCTAACCCTAACCCTCACCCTCAACCTAGCCCTCCCCCTAACCCTAACCCTATCTCCAACCCTCACCCTAACCCTTACCCTAACCCTCACCCTCACCCTAACCCTCACCCTCACCCTAATCCTCAACTTCATCCTAATCCTCACCCTATCCCTAATCCTAACCCTTACCTACCAAAACCCTCAGCCTCACCCTCATCCTCACCCTAATCCTCGCCCTCACGAAAGCCCTCACCCTAACCCTAATCCTAACCCTTACCCTCACCCTAATTCTAACTCTAAAAGTAACATTAATCCTCACACTTACCCTAACCCTAACCCTAAACCTAACCCTCACCCTAACCCTCACCCTCACCCAACCCTAGCCCTCACCCAAAAGCTAACCCTAACCCTCACTCTCACCCTCACCCTTACCCTAACCCTTACTCTCACCCTAACCCTAAACCTAACCCTCACTCTAACTCTCAACTTAACCCTAAACGTAACCCTCACCCTAACCCTAACCATAACCCTCACCCTAACGCTACCCTAACACTAAACCTCACTGGAAAGCTAAACCTAACACTAAACCTAACACTTACAGTAATCCTCACAGTCACCCTAACCGTCACCCTAACCATAACCCTCACACACATCCTTACCTTCACCCTCACCCTCACCCTCACCCTCACCCTAAACCTCAACCTCACCCTCAACTTCACACTAACACTAAACCTCACCCTAACACTAACCCTCACCCTCACCCTAAGCCTAATGCTAAACCTAACCCTAACACTAAACCTAAGCCTCACCATCACCCTCACCCTAACCCTAACCCTAATCCTAACCCTCTGCCTCACCCTCACCTTAACCCTAACCCGAACTCTAAACCTTAGCTTAAACCTAACCCTCACCCTGTCCCTAATCCTAACACTCACACTCACCCTAACCCTAACCCTAACCGTAGCCCTAATCCTAACCCTAAACCTAATGCTAACCCTAAACCTCACCCTCACCCTAACCCTCACCTTCACACTAATCGTCACCCTATGCCTAAGGCTAACCTAACTACCTAACCCTTACCTACCTAAACACTCACCCTCACCCTAACCCTCGCCCTCTCCCAAGCCCTCCCCCTAAACCTAATACTAAAGGTAACCCTCACCCTCACCCTCACCATAACCCTCACCCTAAACCTAACCTTAACCCTCACCCTAACCCTAAACCTCACTCTTACCCTCAACCACAACCTTAGCCAAATTCTAACCCTAAGCTCCACTAACCATAACCCTTAACATAACCCTAACCCTACACCTCACCCTACTCCTCACCCTAACCCTAAGCCTTAACCTAACCCGCACCCTAACCCAAACCCTAACCCTAACCCTCACCCTACTCCTCACTGTCACCCTAACCCTCACCATAAACCTTACCCTCACCCACACACTAACCCTCACCCTCACACAAACACTCACCCTCACCCTAAATCTCCAACTCACCCTAAATATCACACTAACCCTAAGACTCACCCTAACCCTAACCCTAACCCTCACACTCACCCTAAAACTTACCCTTACCCTCACCTTCACCCTAAGCCTAACCCTAAAGCTAACCCTAATCCTAAACCTTAGCCTCTTCCTCCCCTCCCCCTAAACCTAAACCTTTGCATAGTCCTAACCCTCACCATAACACTAATCCTAACCCTCATGCTCACTCTAACCCTAACCCTAACCGTAACCCTCACCCTCACCCTCACCCTAACCCGCACCCTAAACCTAACCCTAACCCTCACCCTCACCCTAAACCTCACCGTTACTGTCAACCTCAACCAAAGCCTAATTCTAACCCTAACCCTCACACTAACCCTAACCCTCACCATAACCCTAACCCTACCCCTCACCATAACACTCACCCTAACCCTCAACCTCACCCTAACCCTAAACTTAACCCCCACCCTCACCCTAACACTCACTGTCACCCTATCCCTCACCCTAACCTAACCCTCAGCCTCACCATAACCATAAGCCTAACCCTAACCCTAACTCTCACCCTAACCCTAAACGTTACCCTCATCCTCACCCTATCGCTAACCCTAACCATAACACTCACACTAAACCTAAATCTCACCCTAACCCCAAATCTACCCCTCACCCTAACCTCACCTCCCCCTAACCCTCACCCTCATCCTAACCCTAAACATAAACATAACACACACTCTAACCCTAGTCCTAATCCTAAACCTCAACCTATCCCTAAACCTCAGCCTCACCCTCACCCTCAGCCTAACCTTAACGCTAACACTTACCCTCACCCTCACCTCTTACACTCACACTCACCATAACCCTAGTGCTAAACCTAACACTCACCCTCACCCTAACCATCAACCTAACCCTGACCCTCACCCTAACCCTAACCCTCACCCTCACCCTAATCCTAAACATAACCCTCACCCTAACCCTAACCCTAACACTTACCCTATCTCTAAACCTCACCCTAACCCAAACCCTAACCCTCTCCTTCAACCTCACCCTAAAACAAACCCTAACCTTCACTTTAACCCTCACCCTAACATTAACCCTAACCCTAAACCTCACCCTCAACATAAACCTCACCCTAACCCTTACCCTCACCCTAATTCTAACTCTAAAACTAACATTAATCATCACACTTACCCTAACCCTAACCCTAAACCTAACCCTCACCCTAACCCTCACCCTCACCCAACCCTATCCCTCACCCGAATGCTAACCCTAACCCTCACTCTCACCCTCACCCTCACCCTAACCCTTACTCTCAACCGAACCCTAAACCTAACCCTCACTCTAACTCTCACCCTAACCCTAAACGTAACCCTCACCATAACCGTAACCCTAACCCTCACCCTAACGCTAACCCTAACCCTAACCCTCACGGGAAAGCTAAACCTAACCCTAAACCTATCACTTACACTAATCCTCACAGTCACCCTAACCATAACCCTAACACACATCCTTACCTTCACCTCACCCGAAACCTCACGCACACCCTAAAACTCAACCTCACCCTAAACTTCACACTAAAACTAAACCTCACCCTAACCCTCACTCTCACCCTCACCCTAAAACTCACCCTTACCCTCACCCTCACCCTAAGCCTAACCCTATACCTAACCGTAATAATAAACCTAAGCCTCACCATCACCCTCAACCTAACCCTAACCCTAATCCTAATCCTCAGCCTCACTCTGACCATAACCCTAACCCTAACCCTAACCCTTAGCCTAACCCTAACCCTCACCCTAACCCTAATCCTAACCCTCACACTCAACCTAACCCTAACCCTAACCGTAACCCTAAACCTAACCCTAAATCTAACGCTAACCCTAACCCTCACCCTCATCCTAATCCTCACCCTAACGATTATCCTCACACTAACCCTAACCCTAACTCTAACCCTAACCCTCAAAATAACCATAAACCTCACCATAACCCTAACCCTACCCCTCACCCTAACTCTCACCCTAACCCTAACCCTCACCATAACCCTCACGCTAACCCTAACCCTAACCCTCAACCTCACCCTAACCCTCACCCTAAACCTAACCCTCACCCACACCCTAACCCGAACCCTCACCCACACCCAAACCTAACCCTCACCCTAAACATCACCCTAACCTTAAACTTCACCCTAACTCTAATCCTAACCCTCAACTTAACCCTCACCCTCACCCTAACCCTCACCTTCACCCTAATCGTTACCCTATGCCTAAGCCTAACCTAACTACCTAACCCTTACCTAGATAAACCCTCACCCTCACCCTAACCCTCCCCCTCTCGCAAGCCCTCCCCCTAACACTAATACTAACCGTAACCCTCACCCTCACCCTCACCATAACCCTCACCCTAAACCTAACCCTAACCCTCACCCTCACCCTAAACCTCACCCTTACCCTCAACCACAACCTAAGCCTAATTCTAACCCTAACCTACACACTAACGATAACCCTCACCATAACCCTAACCCTGCCCCTCACCCTACCACTCACCCTAACCCTAAGCCTCAACCTAACCCGCACCCTAACCCTAACCCTCACCCTCACCCTCACCCTAACCCTCACTCTCACCCTAACCCTCACCCTAAACCTTACCCTCACCCACACCCTAACCCTTACTCTCACCCTAACCCTAACGCTAACCCTCACCCTAACCCTAACCCTAATCCTCACTGGAAAGCTAAACCTAACCCTAAACCTAACACTTACACTAATCCTCACAGTCACCCTAACCGTCACCCTAACCATAACCCTCACACACATCCTTACCTTCACCCTCACACGAACACTCACCCTCACCCTAAACCTCAACCTCACCCTAAATTTCACACTAACACTAAACCTCACCCTTACCCTCACCTTAACCCTAACCCTTACCCTCAACCTCACTCTAATCCTCACTGTCACCCTAACCCTCACCCTAAACCTAACCATCACCCACACCCGAACCCGAACCCTCATCCGAACACTCACCCTCACCCAACCCTCACCCTCACCCTAAACATCACCCTAAACTTAACTCTCACTCTAACCCTAATCCTAACCCTCACCCTAACCCTCACCCTCACCCTAACCCTCACCTTCAACCTAATCCTCACCCTATCCCTAACCCTAACCTAACTACCTAACCCTTAACTACCTAAACCCTCACCCTCTCCCTAACACTCGCCATCGCGCAAGCCCTCCCCCTAACCCTAATACTAACTGTAACCCTCACCCTCACCCTCACCCTAATCCTCACCCAAAACCTAACCCTAACCCTCACCCTCACCCTAAACCTCACCTTTATACTCAACCTCAACCAAAGCCTAATTCTAACCCTAAATTCCACACTAACCATAACCCTCACCATAACACTAAACTA
This sequence comes from Dipodomys merriami, assembly GCF_024711535.1. Lineage (NCBI taxonomy): Eukaryota > Metazoa > Chordata > Mammalia > Rodentia > Heteromyidae > Dipodomys > Dipodomys merriami. The sequence continues at coordinate 777,420 of NW_027206067.1, forward strand.
ACCCACACCCAACCCCTCACCTTAACCCTAACTCTCAACCTAACCCGCACCCTAAACCTAACACTAACCCTAACCCTCACCCTCACCCTAACCCTCACTGTCACTCTAACCCTCACCCTAACCTTACCCTCACCCACACCCTAAGCCTCACCCTCACATGAACACTTACCCTCACTCTAAACCTCAACCTCACCCTAAACATCACACTAACCCTAAGCCTCACCCTAACCCTAACCCTAACACTCACAATTACCCTAAAACTCACCCTTACCCTCACCTTCACCCTAAGCCTAACCCTGAACAAAACCCTAATCCTAAACCTTAGCCTCTTCCTCAGCCTCACCCTAACCCTAACCCTAACCCTTAGCCTAACCCTAATCCTCACTCTTAACCTAATCATAACCCTCATGCTCACCCTAACACTAACCGTAACCATAACCCTCACCCTCACCCTAAACCTAACCCTCACCCTCACCCTAAACATCACCCTAACCCTTAACCTCACACTAAACCTAACTCTAACTCTAACCCTAACCATCACACTAACCCTAACCCTCACCATATCTCTAAACCTACCCCTCACCCTAACACTCACCCTAACCCAAACCCTCACACTAAACTTAAACCTAACCCCCAACCTCACCCTTAAACTCACTATCACCCTATCCCTCAGGCTCACCCGAACCGTAAGCCTAACCCTTACCCTTACCCTAACCCTCTCTCTCACCCTAACCCTCACCCTAACCCTTACACTCACCCTCACCCTAAAGCTAACCCTAACCATAACCCTCACATTAATCTAAACCTCAACCTAACCTTAAACCTTCCCCTCACCCTAATCCTCACCTCACCCTAAACCTCACCCTCATCCTAACCCAAACCCTAAACCTAACACACACCCTCACCCTAACCATAACCCTAAACCTCACCCTAACCCTAACCCTTACCCTGACCCTAAACATACACCTCACACTAACCCTCACCCTCACTCTCAAACTCACCCTCACCCTAACCCTTACTCTCCCCAAACCCTAACCCTCACCTTCACCTTAATCCTCACCCTAAACCTAATCCTAACCCTCATCCTCACCCTAAACCTCACCCATACCCTCAACCTCAAACAAAGCCTAATTCTAACCCTAACTCTCACACTAACCATAACCCTCACCATAACCCTAAACCTACCACTCACTCTACCCCTCACCCTAACCCTAACCCTCAAACTAACCCGCAACCTAACCCTAGCCCTAACCTGCACGCTCACCCTAACCCTCAGTGTCACCCTAACCCTCACCCTAAACTTTACCCTCACCCACACACTAACCCTCACCCTCACACGATCACTCACCCTCACCCTAAACCTCAACCTCACCCTAACATCACACTAACCTTAAGCATCACCCTCACCATAACCCTAACCCTCACACTCACGTTAAAATTCACCCTTACATTCACCTTCACCCTAAGCCCAACCCTAAACCTAACCCTAATCCTAAACCTTAGCCTCTCCCTCCCCCTCCCACTAAGCCTAACTGTAAGCCTTAGCCTAACCCTAACCCTCACCCTAACACTAATCTTAAGCTCACCCTAACCCTAACCCTAACCATAACCCTCTCCCTCACCCTAAACCTAAGGCTAACCCTAACCCTCACCCTCACCATAACCATCACCCTAACCATTAACCTCACACTAACGCTAACCCTAACTCTAACCCTAACCCTCACACTAACCCTAACCCACAACATAACCCTAACCCTAACCCTCACCCTAACACTCACCCTAACACTAACCCTCACCCTGAACCTAAACCTAACCCCCACCCTCACCCTAACACTCACCGACACCCTAACCCTCACCCTAAACCTAACGCTCACCCACACCTTAACCCTCACCCTCACCCTAAACCTCACCCTCACCCAACCCTCACCATCACGCTAAACATTACCCTAAACTTAACCCTCACCCTAACCCTAATCCTAACCCTCACCCTAACCCTCATGTTCATCCTAATCCTCAACTTCCCTCTAATCCTCACCCTATCCCTAACCCTAACCCTTACCAACCGAAACCCTCAACCTCACCCTCACCCTCACCCTAACCCTCGCCCTCAAGCAAGCCATTACCCTAACCCTAATCCTACCCGTAACCCTCATCCTCACCCAAACCCTCACCCTCAGCCTTACCCTAACCCTAACCTTAATCCTAACCCAAACCCTCACCTGCAAACTCACCCTAACCCTCACCCTAACCCTAAACCTAACTGTCAGCCTCACCCTATCCGTTACCCTAACCCTGAACCTAACCCTAACAATAACACTCACCATAACACTCACGCTAAGCATAACCCTCACTCTCACCCTAACCCACAACCTAACCCTTACCCTCAACCTAAACCTACACCTACCCCTCACTCTACCCCTCACCCTAACCCTAAACTTAACCCTCACCCTAGCCCTAACCCTAAGCCTAACACTATCCTTAACCCTCATCCTATCCCTAACCCTAACCCTCATCCTCAACCTCACCCTAACCCAAACCTTATCCTTCACCTTAACCCTCACCCTAACCCTAATGCTAACCCTAAACCTCACCCTCACCATAAACCTCACCCTAACATTTAGCCTCAAACTAACCCTAACGCTAACCCTAAACCTCACCCTCACCGTAAACCTCACTGTAACATTTACCCTCACCCAAACTCTAAAGCTAACCATAACCCTAATCCTCAAACTAAACCTAACCCTAACCCTAACACTATCCCTCACCCTAACCCTGACCTTAAACCCTCACCCTCACCCTAACCCTCATCCTCACCCTAACCCTCACCCTCAAACTAACCCTCACCCTCACCTTCACCCTCACCCTCAACCTACCCCTCACCCTAACCCTAACCCTCACCCTAACACTAAGAGTAACACTCAACCTTAATCTCACCCTCATCCTCAGCCTAACCCTAAACCTAACCCTAATCCTAACTCTAACCCTCACCCTAATTCTCACCCTAAACCTAACCCTCACCCTCACCCTCACCCTCCCTCACCCTGTCCCTAACCCTAATCTTAACCTTCACCCTAAACTTAACCCTCAACCTAAACCTAACCCTAACTCTCAAACTCACCCTCTGACTAACCCTAACCATAAACCTAATCCTAACTCTAACCCTCACCCTAACCCTGACCCTCACCCTCACCCTCACCATAACGGAAACCCTAACCCTAACACTCACCCTAAATTTAACCCTCAACCTAACCCTAACCCTAAATCTCACACTCGCCCTCAACCTAGTCCTAAAACTAACTGTAACACTGACACTCACCCTCAGCCTAACCATCATCCTAACCCTTACCATTAACCTAAACCTCTCACTAACCCTCAACCTAAGCCTAAACCTCAAGCTAACCATCACCGTAACCCTAACCCAAATTCTTACCCTCAACCTAACCTTCACCCTAACCCTAACCCTACCCCTAATCCTCACCCTCACCCTAAACCTTACCCTCAGCCTAAACCTAACCCTAACACGCACACTAACCCTAACCCTCACCCTTACTCTAAACCTACTCCTCACACTAACGCTAACCCTAACTCTAAACCTAAACCTCACCCTAACCCTAACGCTAACCCTAACCCTAAACATCACGCTCAAGCTCAACCTCAGTCTAACCCTAATCCTAACCCTAATCCACACCCTCACCCTCACCCTAACTATAACCCTAACCCTAACCCTAACCCTCACCCTCACAATAACCTAACCCTAATCCTAACCCTTACACTCACCCTCAGTCTAACACTCACAAAACCCTAACCCTCACTCTCACCCTAACCGTCACCCTAACAATTAACCTCACCCTAACTATAACCCTAACCCTAACTCTCACACTAAACCTAACCCTCACACTAACCCTAGCGTTACCACTCACACTAACCTTCACCCTAACCCTAACCCTAACCCTCACCCTAACCCTAATGCTAACCCTAACCCTCCACATCACCCTAGCCCTCAAACTAATCCTAACCCTAAACCTAACCTTAACATTCACCCTCAACCAATCCCTCACGCTAACCATAACACTCACCCTAACAGTAACCCTAACCCTCACTCTCACCCTCACCCTCAGCCTAACCCTAAACCTAACCCTAACACTCACACTCACCCTCACCCTCACCCTACACCTAACCCTCACCCTAACCATAACCCTCACCCTAATCCTAACCCTAACGCTCACCCTCACCCTCACCCTAACCCTAAACCTAGCCCTCAGCCTCACCCTAACCATAAGCCTAACCCTAGCCCTAACCCTAACCCTAACTCTCACCATAACCCTAATCCTAACACTCAGCCTCACCCTCAAATTAACCCTAAACCTAACCCTAACCCTTTGCCTAACCCTAACCCTCACCCTAACCCTAATTCTAATGCTCACACCCACCCTAACCCTAACCCTTACCGTAACCCTCAACCGCACCCTAAACCTAACGCTAACCCTAACCCTCACCCTCATCCTAACCCTCACCCTAACTATTATCCTCACACTAACCCTAACCCTAACTCTAACCCTAACCCTCACAAAAACCCTAACCCTCACCATAACCCTAACCCTACCACTCACCCTAACACTCACCCTAACCCTAACCTTCACCCTAACCCTCAGCCTAAACCTAATCCTAACCCTCATCCTCACCCTAATCCTCATTGTCACCCTAACCCTCACCCTAAACCTAACCCTCACCCACACCCTATCCCGAACCCTCACCTGAACACTCACCCTCACCCAACCCTCACCCTCACCCTAAACATCACCCTAACCTTAACCCTCATCCTAACCCTAATCCTAACTCTCACACTAACCCTCAACCTCACCCTAACCCTCACCTTCACCCTAATCTTCACCTTATCCCTAACCCTAACCTACCTACCTAACCCTTACCGAACTAAACCCTCACCCTCACGCTAACCCTCGCCGTCGCACAAGACCTCCCCCAACGCAAATCCTAACCGTAACACTCACCCTAACTCTTAAACTAACCCTCACCCTAAACATAACCCTAACCCTCATCCTCACCCTAAACCTCACCGTTACCCTCAACCTCACCCTAAGCCTAATTCTAAACCTAACACTCACACTAACCATAACCCTCACCATAACCCTAACCCTACCGCTCACCCTACCCCTCACCCTCACTGTCACCCTAACCCTCAACTTAAACCTTACCCTCACCCACACCCTAACCCTCACCCTCACACGAACACTCACCCTCACCCTAAACCTCAACCTCACCCTAAACATCACACTAACCCTAAGCCTCACCCTAACCCTAACCCTAACTCTCACACTCACCCTAAATCTCACCCATATGCTCACCTACACCCTAAGCCTAACACTAAAACTAATCCTAATCCTAAACCTTAGCCTCTCCCTCCCCCTCCCCCTAACCCTAACCCTAACCCTTATCCTAACCCTAACCCTAATCCTAACCCTCATGCTCACCCTCACCCTAAACCTAACCATAACCCTCACCCTCACCCTAACCATCACACTAACCCTTATCCTCACACTAACCCTAACCCTAACTCTAACCCTAACCCTCACACTAACCCTAACCCACACCATAACCCTAACCCTACCCCTCACCCTAACACTCACCCTTACACTAACCCTCACCCTAACCCTAAACCTAACCCCCACCCTCACCCTAACACTCACTGTCACCCTAACCCTCACCCTAAACCTAACAATCACCCACACCATAACTATCACCCTCACCCTCACCCTCACCCAAAGCTCACCCTCACCCTAAACATCACCCCAAACTTAACCCTCACCCTAACCCTATTCTTTACCCTCACCCTAACCCTCGCCCTCACCTTTACCCTCAACTTGACCCTAATGCTCACCCTATCCCTAACCCTAACCCTTACCTACCGAAACCCTCACCCTGACCCTAAACCTAGCCCTCACGCAAGCACTCACCCTAAACCTAATCCTAACCGTAACCCTCACCCTCACCCAAACCCTCACCCTCAGCCTTACCCTAACCCTAACCTTAACCCCAACCCTAACCGTCAGCCTCAAACAAACCGTTACCCTAACCCTGACCCAAACCCTCACACTAAAACTCACCATAACACTCACGCTAACCATAACCCTCACTCTCACCCTAAACCACAACCTAAACCTTACCCTCACACTAACCGTACACCTACTCCTCACTCTAACCCTCAACCTAACCCTAAACCTAACCCTCAACCTCACCCTAACCGTAACCCTAACCCTCACCCTGACCCTAGACATCAACCTAAACCTAATCCTAACCCTAACCCTCAACCTAACCCTCACCCTAATCCTAACCCTATCCCCAACCCTCATCCTAACCCTCACCTTAACCCTCACCCTCATGCTAACCCTCACCTTCACCCTAACCTTCACCCTCACCTTTACCCTTACCCTCACCCTACCCCTTGCCCTAACCCTAACCCTCACTCTAACACTAACCCTCAACCTTACTCTCACCCTCATCCTCAGCCTAACCCTAACCCTAATCCTAACTCTAACCCTCACCCTAATTCTCACCCTAAACCTAACTCTCATGCTCACCCTCACCCTACCCCTATCCCTAACCCTAATCTTGACCCTAACCCTAACCCTCACCCTCACCCTCACCCTACCTCAAACCCTAACCCTAACTCTAACCTTAAACTTAACCCTCAAACTAACCCTAAACCTTACTCTCACCCTCACCTTAACCCTAACCCTTACCCTCTCCCTCACCCTCACCCTAAGCCTAACCCTAAACCTAACCCTAATCCTAAACTTAACCCTCATCCTCACCCTTACCCTAACCCTAATCCTAATCCTAAACCTCACCCTCACCCTCACCCTAACCCTAACCCTCACCCTAACCCTAAACCTAACTCTAACACTAACTCTTACCCTCATCCTCACCGTTACCCTGAACCTAACCCTAACCCTAACCCTAACCCTCCCCCTAAAGATAACGCTAACTCTCACCCTCACCCTTTCCCTAACCCTCACCCTAACCCTTATTCTCACACTATCCCTAATACTAACCTTAACTGTAACCCTCACACTAAACCTAACCCTCACACTAACCCTAACACTACCACTCACCCTAACCCTCTCACTAACACTAAACCTCACGCTAACCCTACCCCTACCCCTGACCCTCACCCTAACCCTCACCATCACTCTAACCCTCAACTTAACCCTAACCTCACCCACAACTTAACCTTCACCCTCACCCGAACCTTCACCCTCACCCAATACTCACCCTCACCCTAAACATCACCCTAACTGTAACCCTCACCCTAAACCTAAACCTAACCATCAACCTAACCCTAACCATCCCCATCCCCCTCACACTCACCGAAACCCCTCGCCCTCCTCCAAGCACTCACCCTAACCCTAACCCTAACCATAACCATAACCCTCACCCTCAGCCTAACCCTAACCCTAAATCTAATCCTAACCATAACCCTAACCCTCACTTTAACCCTCACCCTAACCCTAACCCTAACCCTCACCCTCACCCAAAACATAACCCTAACCCTAACCCTCACCCTAACACTAACAATAACACTCATGCTAGCCCTAAACTTCCCTCTCACCCAAACCCTCACCCTAACCCTTTCCCTCACCCTAACGGTAACCCTATCCCTCACTCTATGACTCACCCTAACACTAACCCTAACCCTCAGCGTCAACTTCACCCTAACCCAAACCCTAACCTTCACCTTAACTCTCACCCTAACACTAACTCTAACCCTAAACCTCACCCTCAACCTAAACCTCACTCTAACCCTTACCCTCACCATAACTCTAAAGCTAAACCTAACTCTAATCCTCACACTTACCCTAACCCTAACCCTAACCCTACTCCTCACCCTAACCCTCACCCTCACCCAACCCTAGCCCTCACCCGAAAGCTAACCCTAACCCTCACTCTCGCCCTCACCCTAACCCTTACTCTCACCCAAACCCTAACCCTGACCCTCACTCCAATACTCACCCTAAGCCTAAATGTAACGCTCACCCTAACCCTAACCCTAACCCTCACCCTAAGGCTAACCCTAACCCTAACCCTCATGGCAACACTAAACCTAACCCTAAACCTAACGCTTACACTAACCCTCACCTTCACCCTAACCCTAACACTCACACACACCCTTACCTTCACCCTAAACCGAACCCTCACCCTCACCTTAAACCTCAACCTCACCCTAAACTTCACACTAACACTAAACCTCACCCTAACCCTCACTCTCACCCTCACCCTAAAACTCACCCTTACCCTCACCCTCACCCTAAGCCTAACCCTAAACCTAACCCTAATCCTAAACCTAAGCCTCACCATCACCCTCACACTAACCCTAAAACTAATCCTAATCCTCAGCCTCACTCTCACCTTAACCCTAAACCTAACCCTAACCCTTATCCTAACCCTCACCCGCACCCTAACCATAATCCTAACCCTCAAACTCACCCTAGCCCTAACCCTAACCGTAACCCTCACACTCACCCTAAACCTAACACTAACCCTAACCCTCACCCTCATCCTAACCCTCACCCTAACCATTATCCTCACACTAAGCCTAACCCTAACTCTAACCCTAACCTTCAAAATAACCCTAACTCTCACCATAACCCTAACCCTACACCTCACCCTAACCCTAACCGTCACCCTAACCAAAACTCTAACCCTCAACCTCACACTAATCCTTACTGTCACCCTAACTCTAACCCTAAACTGAACCCTCACCCACACCGTAACCTGAACCCTCACCCGAACCCTCACCCAACCCTCACCCTCACCCTAAACATCACCCTAAACTTAACCCTCACGCTAACCATAATCCTAACCCTCACCCTAAACCTCACCCTCACCCTAACCCACACCTTCATCCTAATCCTCACCCTATCCCTAACCCTAACCTAACTACCTAACCCTTACCTACCTAAACCCTCACCCTCACTCTCACCCACACTCTAACCCTCGCCCTCGGGCAAGCCCTCCCCCTAACCCTAATACTAACCCTAACCCTCACCCTCACCCTCACCCTAACCCTCACCCTAAACCTAACCCTAACCCTCACCCTCACCCTAAACCTCACCCTAACCATTAACCTCAACCTAAGCCTAATTCTAAACCTAACCTTCTCACTAACCCTAACCCTCACCATAACCCTAACCCTAACAATCACCCTAACCCTAACCCTCACCCTAATCCTAAACCTAACTCCCCCCTCACGCTAACACTCACTGTCACCCTATCCCTCACCCTAAACCTAACCCTCAGCCACAACCTAAACGCAAGCCTAACCCTAACCCTAACTCTCACTCTCACCCTAACCCTAAACCTTACCCCCACCCTTACCTATCGCTAACCATAACCATAACCCTCACACTAAACCTAAACCTCACCCTAACCCTAAATCTACCCCTCACCCTAACGCTCACCTCCCCCTAACCCTCACACTCATCCTAACCCTAACCCTAAACCTAACACACACGCTAACCCTAACCCTAACCCTAAACCTAACCCTAACCCTAACCCTCAGCCTCACCCACACTCTCAGCCTAACCTTAACGCTAAATCTTACTCTCACCCTCACCTCTTACACTCACTCACCATAACCCTAAAGTTAAACCTAACACTCACTCTCACCCTAACCCTCAACCTAACCCTTACGCTCACCCCAAGCCTCTTCCTCAGCCTCACCCTAACCCTAAACCTAACCCTCACTCTAACCCTAACCCTAATCTTCACCCTATCCCTAAACCTCACCCTAACACAAACCCTAACCCTCTCCATCAACCTCACCCTAACCCAAACCCTCACCTTCAACTTAACCCTCACTCTAACACTAACCCTAACCCTAAACCTCACCCTCAACCTAAACTTTACCCTAACCCTTACCCTCACCCTAAATCTAATGCTAAAACTAACCCTAAACCTCACACTTACCCTAACCCAAACCCTAAACCTAACCCTCACCCTCACCGCACCCAACCCTAGCCTTCACCTGAACACTAACCCTAACACTCACTCTCACCCTCACCCTCAACCTAACCCTTACTCTCACCCTAACCCTCACTCTAACACTCACCCTAACCCTAAACGTAACCCTCACCCTAACGCTAACCCTAACACTAACCCTCACTGGAACGCTAAACCTAACGCTAAACCTATCACTTAAACTAATCCTCACAGTCACCCTAACGATCACCCTAACCCTAACCCTCACACACATCATTACCTTCACCCTCACTCTCACCCTCACCCTCACCCTAAACCTCAACCTCACCCTCAACTTCATAATAACACTAAACCTCACCCTAACCCTCACCCTAAAACTCATCCTTACCCTCATCCTCACCCTAAGCCTAACCCTAAACCTAACCCTAAACCTAAACCTTAGCCTCTTCCTCAGCCTCACCATAACCCTAACCCTAACCCTTAGCCTAACCCTAATCCTCACTCTTAACCTAATCATAACCCTCATGCTCACCCTAACACTCATCCTAACCCTAACCCTCACCCTAACCCTAAACCTAACCCCCACCCTCACCCAAAAACTCACTATCACCCCATCCCTCACCCTTAACCTAACCCTCAGCCTCACCCGAACCGTAAGCCTAACCCTTACCCTTACCCTAACCCTCTCTCTCACCCTAACCCTCACCCTAAACCTTACCCTCACCCTCACCCTAACGCTAACCCTAACCATAACACTCACATTAACCTAAACCTCACCCTAACCCTAAACCTACGCCTCACCCTAACCCTCAACTCACCCTAACCTCACCCTCATCCTAACTCTAACCCTAAACCTAACACACACCCTAACCCTAACCCTAAACCTCATCCTAACCTAACCCTCACCCTGACCCTAAACATACACCTCACACTGACCCTCACCCTAACCCTCACCCTAACCGGAACCCTCAGCCTCAACCTCACCCTCAGCCTAACCTTAACGCTAACTCTTACCCTCACCCTCACCACTTACACTCACACTCACCATAACCCTAATGCTAAACCTAACACTCACCCTCACCCTAAACCTCAACCTAACCCTTAACCTCACCCTAACCCTAACCCTCACCCTAACCCTAACCCTAAACCTAACCCTCACCCTAACTCTAACCCCAGCCCTCACCCTATCTCTAACCCTCACCCTAACCCTAACCCTAACCCTCACCGTCAACCTCATCCTAACCCAAACCCTAACCTTCAGGTTAACCCTCAACCTAAAACTAACGCTAATCCTAAACCTCACCCTCGACCTAAACCTCACTCTAACCCTTACCCTCACCCTAACTCTAATGCTAAAACTAACCCTAATCCTCACACTTACCCTAACCCTAACCCTAACCCAAACCCTCACCCTAACCCTCACACTCACCCAACCCTAGCCCTCACCCGAACGCTAACCCTAACCCTCACTCTCAACCTCACCCTAACCCTAACCTTTACTCTCACACTAACCTTAACCCTCACCCTCACATTAATGTTCAGCCTAAACCCAACCCTAACCCTCACCCTCACCCTAAACCCCACCCTTACCCTCAACCTCACCCTAAGCCTAATTCTAACCCTAACTCTCACACTAACCATAACCCTCACCATAACGCTAACCCTAACCCTCACCCTAACACTAAACCTACCCCTCACGGTCACCCTAACCCTAACCCTAACCTTAAACCTCACCCTGACCCTAAACCTAAGGCTAACCCTAACCCTCACCCTAAACATCACCCTAACCCTTAACCTCACACTAACCCTACCCCGAACTCTAACCCTAATCCTCACACTAACCCTAACCCACAACAAAACCCTAACCGTCCCCCTCACCCTAACACTCACCCTAACCCTAACCCTCGCCATAACCTTAAACCTAACCCCCACCCTCACCCTAACACTCACCGTCACCCTAACCCTCACCCCAAACCTAACCCTCACCCACACACTAACCCTCACCCTCACCCTCAACCTCACCCAACCCTCACCATCATGCTAAACATCACCCTAAACTTAACCCTCACCCTAACACTAATCCTAACCCTCACCCTAACCCTCACGTTCACCCTAACCCTCAACTTCATTCTAATCCTCACCATATCCCTAACCCTAACCTTTACCTACCGAAACCCTCAACCTCCCCCTCCCCCTCCCCCTCCCCTCCCCCTCATGCAAGCCCTCACCCTAACCGTAATCCTAACCGTAAACCTCATCCTCACCCAAACCTTCACCCTCAGCCTTACCCTATCCCTAACCTTAACCCTAACCCTAACTGTCAGCCTCACCCTATCCGTTACCCTAACCCTGACCGTAACCCTCACACTAAAACTCACTATAACACTCACGCTAACCATAACCCTCATTCTCACCCTAACCCACAACCTAACGCTTACCCTCACCCTAACCCTACACCTACCCTTCACTGTAACCCTCACCCTAACCCTAAACCTAACACTCAGCCTCACCCTAACTGTAACCCTAAACCTCACCCTCACCATTGACATCACCCTAACCTAATCCTAACCCTAACCCTCACACTAACCCTAACCCTCACTCTAACCTTAACCCTCAACCTCAACCTAACCCTCACCCTAACCTTCACACTAACCTGAACCCTAACCCTCAACCTAACCCTCACCCTAACCCAAACCCTATCCCCAACACTCACCCTAACCCTCACCTTAACCCTCACCCTCATGCTAACCCTCCCCCTCCCCCAAACCCTCACCCTCACCTTCCCCCTTACCCTCACCCTACCCCTTACCCTAACCCTATCCCTCACCCTAACACTAACACTAACCCTCAACCTTACTCTCAACCTCATCCTCAGCCTAACCCTAAACCTAACCCTAATACTAATTCTAACCCTCACCGTAATTCTCACCCTAAACCTAACCCTCACACTCACCCTCACCCTCACCCTACCCCTATCCCTAACCCTAACCTTCACCCTAACCCTAACCCTCACCTCACCCTATCCCTAACCCTAACTCTCACCCTAAACTTAAACCTCAACCGAACCCTAACCCTTACTCTCACCCTCACCCTCAACCTAACCCTAAAACTTACTGTAACACTGACACTCACCCTCACCCTAACCATCATCCTAACCCTTACCCTAAACCTAAACCTCACCCTAACCCTAAATCTAACCCTAACCCTCACGCTAACCCTCACCGTAACCCTAACCCAAATTCTAAACCTCAACCTAACCCTCACCCTAAACCTAACCCTACCCCTAATCCTCACCCCCACCTAAACCCTCACCCTAACCCTTACCCTCAACCTAATCCTAACCCGCGCACTAACACTAACCCTCACCCTTACCCTATCCCTACCACTCACCCTATTGCTAACCCTAACTGGAACCCTAGACCTCACCCTAACACTAACGCTAACCCTAACCCTCACCCTAACCCTAAACCTCAGCCTCAAGCTCAAACTCAGTCTTACCCTAACCCTAACCCTAATCCTAACCTTAACCCACACCCTCACTTTCACCCTAACTATAACCCTAACCCTAACCCTAACCCTCACCCTCACCCTCACCCTAGCACTCACAATAACCTTAACCCTCACTCTCACCCTAACCCTCACCCTAACAATTAACCTCACCCTAAGTCTAATCCTAACTCTAACCCTCACACTAAAGCTAACCATCACCCTAACCCTAGCGCTACCACTCACACTAACCCTCACCCTAAACCTAACCCTAACCCTCACCAAACCCTAACGCTAACCCTAACCCTCAACATCACCCTAGCCCTCAATCTTACCCTAACCCTAACCCAAACCCTAACCTTCACCCTCAACCAAACCCTCACACTAACCATAACCCTCACCCTAACACTAAACCTATCCCTCACCCTCTCTCTCACCCACACCCTCAGCCTAAACCTAACTCTAACACTAATGCTTACACTAACGCTCACCCTCACCCTCACCCTAAACTTAAACCTAAACCTAACCCTCAACCTCACCCACACCCTCACTCTCACCTTACCCCTAACCCTCACCCTAGCCTTACACCTACCCCTCACTCTAACCCACACCCTAACCCTAAACCTAACCCTCACCCTCACCCTAACCATAACCCTAACGCTCACCCTCACCCTAGACCTCACCCTAACCCTCACCCTAATCCAAACCCTAAACCTCACTCTAAACCTAACCCTAACCCTAACCCTAACCCTAACCCTAACCCTAACCCAACCTCACCCTAACCCCAACCCTAACCTTCACCTTAACGCTCACGCTAAACCAAACGCTAATGCTAAACTTCACCCTCACCCTAATCCTCAACCTAACCCTTACCCTCACCCTAACTTTAATGCTAAACCTAACCCTACTCCTCACTCTAACCCTAACGCTAACCCAAACCCTAACCCTCACCCTAACGCTCAGCGTCACCCTAACACTAACCTTAACCCTAACCCTGACATTACCCTAAACCTCACCGTCACCCTGTCACCCTAAACCTAACTCTCACGCATACCCGAACCTTCACCCTCAAATGACCCCTCACCCTCACCCTAACCCTCAACCTCACCCTAAACATCACCCTAACCCTAACCCTCACCCTAAACCTAACCCTTACCCTCTCCCTCAACCTCACCTTAAGCCTAACCCTAAACCTAACACTAATACTAAATTTAACCCTCACCCTCATCCTCACCCTAACTGTAATCCTAACCCTCACCCTCACCCTTACCCTAACCCTAACCCTAACCCTAGACCTCACCCTAACTGTAACCCTCACTCTAACACTAAACCTTACTCTCACCCTCACCGTTACGCTAAACCTAAGATTAACCCAAACCCTCCGCCTACCCTCCCCCTAAACATAACGATAAACCTGACCCTCACCCTCTCCCTAACCCTCAACCTAACCCTTATCCTCACACTATCCCTAACCCTAAACTTAACCATAACCCTCACACTAACCCTAACCCTTACCCTAACCCTAAACCTACCCCTACCCCTAACCCGCTCCCTAACACTAAACCTAACGCTAAACCTAACCCTAACCCTGACCCTCAACCTAACACTCACAGTCACTGTAACCCTCACCTTAACCATAACCCTCACCCACAACTTAACCTCCACCTCACCTGAAACCTCACCATCAACCTCACCATAAACATCAACATAACCATAACCCTCAACCTAAACCTAACCCTAAACCCTAACCCTCAAGCTCACCCTCACCATAACCCTTCACCCTCACCCTCACCCTCAGCCTAACCCTAACCCTAGCTCTAATCCTAACCATAACCCTCACCCTCACCCTAAACCTCGCCCTAACCCTAACCCTAAACCTAACCCTCACCCTCACCCTGATCATAACCCTCACCCTAACCCTCGCCCTAACACTCACCATAACACTCATCCTTACCCTAACCCTCACTCTCACCCTAACTCTCACCCTAACCCTTACCCTCACCCTAACCGTCATCCTACCCCTTACTCTATCCCTCACCCTAATCCTAAACCTAACCCTCATCCTAAACCTAACCCTAACCCTATCCCTAACCCTTACCCTAATCCGAACCCTCACCGTAAACCTAACCCTAACCCCTAACCCTAACCCTCACCCTCACCCTTGCTCTCACCCTAACCATAATCCTAACCCTCACACTAACACTCACCCTAAACTTAACCCTAACCCTAACCCTCACCCTCAACCTCACCTTAACCCTAAACCTATCCCTAACCCTCACCCTAATCCAAACCCTCACCCTAAACCTAACCCTAACCCTCACACTCACCCTAATCTTAACCCTAATCCTAACCCAGACCCTAACCCTCACCCTAACCCTAACTTTAATCCTAAACCTCACCCTCACCGTAAACCTCACCCTAACTCTTGCCCTCACCCTAATACTAAAGCTAACCATAACCCTAATCCTCACACTAACCCTAACCCTAACGCTCACACTCAACCTCAACCTAACCCTAACCCTAACCATAAACCTCACACGAATGCTAACCCTAACCCTATACATAAACTGCAACATCACCCTAACCATCACCTTAACCCTAACTCCCACCGTCACCCTAACCGTCATCCTCACCCGATCCCTCACCATCACCCTAACCCTCAACTTCACCCTAAACATCACCCTAACTTTAACCCTAACACTAACCCTAACCCTAACCCTCACCCTAAACCTAAACCTCACCCTAAACCAAACCCTAACCCTCACACTCACCCTAATCTTAACCCTAATCCTAAACCTAACCCTCACCCTTACCCTCATGCTAAACCTAAACCTAATCCTAACCACCACCCTCACCCTCACAGTAAACCTAACCCTAACCCTCAACCTAATCCTAAGACTCACCCTAACCCTAAACCTAACCCTCACCCTAAACCTCACCCTAACACTAACACTAACCCTCGCCCTCATCCTGACCCTCACCCTAAACCTAACGCTAACCCTAACCCTGACCTTCATCCTCACCCTCACCCTAACCCTTATTCTCACACTAACCCTGACCCTAACCCTAACCCTAACCCTCACACTAACCCTAACCCTCACCCTAACCCTAACCCTCAGCCTCACCCTCACCCTCAGCCTAAACTTAACCCTAACTCTTACCCTCGCCCTCAACCTAGCCCTAACTCTAACTTTAACCCTCATCCGCACCCTAACCATCACCCTCAGTGTAACCCTAACCCTAATCCTAACATTAAACCTCACCCTTACCCTCACCCTTTCTCTAAACATAACCGTAACCCTAACCGAATCCTCACGCTATCCCAAACCCTAACACTAACCCTAACCCTCACCCTCACCCTAGCCCTCACCCTCACCCTCACCCTAACCGTAAACCTCAAATTCACCATAACCCTAATGCTAAACCTAACACTCACCCTCACCTTAACCCTCACCCTAACCCTTACCCGCACCCTATTCCTAACCCTCACCCTCACCCTCAACCTAACCCAAACCTAACCCTTAACCTAACCCTAAACCTATCCCTAACCATCACCCTAACCCTGTCCCTAACCCTCACCCTCAACCTCACCCTAACCCAAACCCTAACCTTCACCTTAACACTCACCCTAACACTAACGCTGACCCTAAACCTCACCATCACCCTAAACCTCACCCTAACCCTCACCCTAATCCTAACCCTAAACCTCACTCTAAACCTAACCCTAACCCTAACCTTCACCCTAACCTTCACACTGAGAGTAACCCTAACCCTCATCCTAACCCTAACCCTCACCCTCACCCTATCCCTTAACCTAACCCTAACTCGCACAATCACCCTAACCCTAACCCTCACCCTCATCGTAAACCTAACCCTCTCCCTCACCTTAACCCTCACCCTAACCCTAATCCTAACCCTAAACCTCACCCTAACCCTTAACCTCACCATACCCCTAATCCTACCACTCAGGCTAATGCTCACCCTCACCCTAACCCTAATCCTCACCCTATACCTAACCCTAAGCTAACCCTCACCCTCACCCTAGCCCTCACCCTAAAGCTAACCCTCATACTAACCCTCATTCTAACACTAACCCTAATTCAAAACCTCACACTGACCCTTACCCTAACCATCATCATAATCCTGACCCTCACCCTAAGCCTAACCCTCACCCTCACCCTAACCCTAACCCCAAAATTAACCCTCAACATAACCCTAACCCTACCCGCAAACTCACACTAACCTCACCCTAACCCTTACCCTCAAAGTCAACCAAACCCTCACACTAACCCTAACCCTCACCCTAACCCTACGCCTAAACCTCACCCTCACTTTCACCCTCACCCTCAGCCTAATCTTAACCCTAACACTATTCATAAACCTAACCCTCCCCCTTACCCTCACCCTAACCCTAACCCTAAACCTCACCTTCACCCTCACCCTAAGCCTAACAATAATCTGGACCCAGACCCTCAATCTCACCCTAACACTCACCCTAACCCTTAGCCTCACCCTAACCCTCACCATAACCCTAACCCTAACGCTAACCCTAACTCTAACCCTCAAACTTACCCTAACCCTCACCCTAACCCTCACCCTAAATGTAAAAGTAACCCTAACCCAAAAACTCACCCTCACCCTTACCCTCACCCTAACCCTAAACCTAACCCTCTCCTCACCCTAACACTCACCCTCAGCCTAACCCTAACCCTAACCCTAATCCTAACACTAAACCTCATCCTCACCCTCACCCTATCCCTAACCCTAACCCAAAACCTCATCCTCATCCTATCCCTAACCCTACCCCTAACCCTAACCCTCAACCTCACGTAGCCCTCACCCTCACCCTACCCCTAACCTTAACCATAACCCTCACCCCAACCCTAACCTTCACCCTAACCCTAACCCTAACCCTCACCTTCATCCTCACCCTAACACTAACCCTAACACTAACCCTGACCGAGACCCTCAACCACACCCTAACCCTCACCCTAATCCTTACCCGCACCCTAACCCTAAAACTAACCCTGAACCTATTCCTCACCTGAGACCTCTCGCTAACCCTCACACTAACACCAACCCTAACCCTAACCCTCACCCTCACCCTAACCCTAACCCTAACCCTCACCCTCACCCTAGACCTCACCTTAACCCTAATTCTAACCCTAACCCTCAGCCTAACCCTAACCCTCACACTAACCCTAACCCTCACCCTCACCCTAATCCTCACCCTCACCCTAACCCTAACCCTCAACCTAACCCTAACCCTCACCCTAACCCTCACACTAAACCTAAAAGTAACCCTAAACTTCACCCTCACCCTAACCCTCACCTAAGTGTAAACCTATTCCTAAACCTAATCCTAACACTAAACCTCACTCTGACCCTCACTCTATACCTAACCCTAAACCTAACTCTAACCCTAAACCTAATCCTCACACTATCCCTAACACTACCCCTAACCCAAATCCTAATCCTCACCCTAACCCTAACCTAACCCTCAGCCTCACCCTAGCCATCACCCTCACCCTAACCCTAACCCTAACCCTCACACTCACCATAACCCTTATGTTAAACCTAACACTCACCCTCAACCTCACCCTAACCCCGACCCTAAACTTCACCTTAACCCTCACCCTAACCCTAAGGCTAACCCTAAACTTCACCCTCACCTTAATCCTCAACCTAACCCTTACCCTCACCCTAACTTTAATGCTAAACCTAACCCTACTCTTCACACTAACCCTAACGCTAACCCAAACCCTAACCCTCACACTAACCCTCAGCCTCACCCTAACACTAACCTTAACCCTAACCCTGACATTACCCTAAACCTCACCGTCACCCAAATGTCAACCTAAACCTAACTCTCACCCACACCCTAACCTTCACCCTGAAATGAACTCTCACCCTCACCCTAACCCTTAACCTCACCCTAAACATCACCCTAACCCTAACCCTCACCCTAAACCTAACCCTTACCCTCTCCCTCATCCTCACTCTAAGCCTAACCCTAAACCTAACACTAATCCAAAATTTAACCCTCACCCTCACACTAACCCTAATCCTAAACCTCAACCTCACCCTTACCCTAACCCTAACCCTAGACCTCACCCTAACCCTAACCCTCACTCTAACACTAACCCTTGCCCTCTCCCTCACCGTTACCCTAAACCTAACCCTAACCCTAACCCTCCCCTTAACCCTCCCCCTAAACCTAACGCTAACCCTGAACCTCACCCTCTCCCTAACCCTCACCCAACCTTTATCCTCACACTATCCCTAACCCCAACCTTAACCATAACCCTCACACTAACCCTAACCCTCAACCTAACCCTAAACCTATCCCTCACCCTAACCGTCTCCCTAACCATAAACCTCACGCTAACCCTAACCCTAAACCTGACCCTCACCCTAACCTTCATCGTCACTGTAAGCCTCACCCTAACCTTAACCCTCACCCACAACTTAACCTCCACCCTCACCTGAAACCTCACCATCACCCTCACCCTAAACATCAACATAACCATGACCCTCAACCTAAACCTAACCCTAACCTTCACCCTAACCATCACCATAACACCTCATCCTCCCCCAAGCCCTCACCCTAAACCTAATCATAACCGTAACCCACACCCTCACCCTCAGCCTAACCCTAACCCTAGCTCTAATCCTAACCATAACCCTCACCCTCACCCTAAACCTTGCCCTAACCCTAACCCTAACCCTAACCCTCACCCTCACCCTGATCATAACCCTCACCCTAACCCTCCCCCTAACACTCACCATAACACTCATCCTTACCCTAACCCTCACTCTCACCCTTACTCTCACCCTAACCCTTACCCTCACCCTAACCGTCATCCTACACCTTACTCTATCCCTCACCCTAACCCTAAACCTAACCCTCATTCTCACCCTAACCCTAACCCTATCCCTAACCCTTTCCCTAATCCGAACCCTCACCCTAAACCTAACCCTAACCCCTAACCCTAACCCTCACCCTCACCCTAGCTCTCACCCTAACCATAACCCTAACCCTCACACTAACACTCACCCTAACCCTAACCCTAACGCTAACCCTCACCCTCAACCTCACCCTAACCCTAAACCTATCCCTAACACCCTAATCCTAACCCTTACCCTAAACCTAACCCTAACCCTCACACTGACCCTAATCTTAACTCTAACCCTAACCCAGACCCTAATCCCTCACCCTAACCCTAACTTTAATACTAAACCTCATCCTGACCGTAAACCTCACCCTAACACTTGCCCTCACCCTAACTCTCAAGCTAACCATAACACTAATCCTCACACTAACCCTAAACCTAACCCTAACCCTAACCCTCACACTTACCCTCAGCCTAACCCTAAACCTCACATGAATGCTAACCCTAACCCTATACATAAACCGCACCATCACCCTAACCGTCACCCTAACCCTAACTCCCACTCTCACCTTAACCTTCACCCTCACCCGATCCCTCACCATCACCCTAAACCTCAACTTCACCCTAAACATCACCCTAACCTTAACCCTCACCCTAACCCTAACCCTAACCCACACCCTAAACCTAAACCTCACCCTAACCCTCACTCTAACCCTAAGGCTAACCCTAAAGCTAACCCTAATCCTAAACCTAAACCTCACCCTTACCCTCACCATAAACGTAAACCTAATCCTAACCGCCACCTTCACCCTCACAGTAACCCTAACGCTAACCCTAACACTCAAAGTAATCCAAAGCCTCACCCTAACCCTAAAACTAACCCTCACACATACCCTAACCCTTACCCTAACACTAACACTAACCCTCACCCTCACCCTAACCCTCACCCTAAACCTAACGCTAACCCTAACAATGACCTTCATCCTAATCCTCACCCTAACTCTTATTCTCACACTAACCCTGACCCTAACCCTCACCCTAGCCCTCACCCTCACCCTAACCCTAAACCTCAGCCTCACCCTCACCCTTAGCCTAACCCTAACCCTAACACTAACCCTAACCTATACCCTAACCCTAACCCTCACCCTCACCCTCTCCCTCACCCTAACCGTACACCTAACCCTAACCCTAACCCTAACCCTAACCTTCATCCTAATCCTAACCCTAAGCCTCACTCTAAACCTAACCCTAACCCTCACCTTCACCTTAACCCTCACACTGAGGGTAACCCTAACCCTCATCCTAACCCTAACCCTCACCCTCACCCTATCTCTTAACCTAACCCTAACTCGCACCCTCACCCTAACCCTAACCCTCACCCTCATCCTAAACCTAACCCTCTCCCTCACCTTAACCCTCCCTCTAACCCTAAACCTAACCCTAACCCTAATCCTAACCCTAAACATCACCCTAACCCTTAACCTCACCATACCCCTAATCCTACCCCTCAGCCTAATGCTCACCCTCACCCTAACCCTAACCCTAATCCTCACCCTAACCCTAACCCTAATCCTCACCCTATACCTAACCCTAAACTAACCCTCACCCTCACCCTAGCCCTCACCCTAACGCTAACCCTCATACTAACCTTCACTCTAACCCTAACCTTAATGCTAAACCTCACACTCACCCTCACCCTAACTCTCACCATAATCCTGACCCTCACCCTAATCCTAACCCTCACCCTCACCCTAACCCTAACGCAAAAATTAACCCTCAACATAACCCTAACCCTAACCAGCAAACTCACCCTAACCTTCACCCTAACCCTTACCCTCAAAGTCAACCAAACCCTCACACTAACCCTAACCCTCACCCTAAAACTACCCCTAAACCTCACCCTCATCCTCAGCCTAATCCTAACCCTAACACTATTCATAACCTTAACCCTCCCCCTTACCCGCACCCTAACCCTAACCCTAAACCTCACCTTCACCCTCACCCTAACCCTAACACTAACCCGGACCCAGACCCTCAATCTCACACTAACACTCACCCTAACCCTTAGCCTCACCCTAACCCTCACTCTTACCCTAACCGTAATGCTAACCCTAACTCTAACCCTCACCCTAACCCTAACCCTCACCCTAACCCTAACCCTCACCCTAACCCTCACCCTAAACGTAAAAGTAACCCTAACCCTAAACCTCACCCTCACACTTACCCTCACCCTAACCCTAACCCTAACCCTCACCCTCACCCTAACCCTCACCCTCAGCCTAACCCCAACCCTAACCATAATCCTAACACTAAACCTCACCCTCACCCTCACCCTCACCCTATCCCTAACCCTAACCCTAAACCTAATCCTCATCCTATCCCTAAACCTACCCCTAACCCTAACCCTCAACCTCACGTAGCCCTCACCCACCCCCTAACCCTAAACTTAACCCTCACTCTCACCATAACCCTAATGTTAAAACTAACACTCACCCTCACCCTAACCCTTTCCCTCACCCTAACCCTAACCCTCACCCTCACCCTAAACCTAACCCTAACTCTAAAACTTATCCTAAGCCAAACCCTCAACCTAACCCTAACCCTAACTCTCACCCTCAACCAAGCCCTCACCCTAACACTAAACCTAACCCTCACCCTCAACCTAACCCTAACTCTAAATCTAACACTCACCATCACCCTAACCCTCACCCTAACCCTTAATCTCACTTTAACCCTAACACTCAGCCTCACCCGAACCCTCACCCTAACCCTGACCCTAACCCTAAACCTCACTATAACCCTCACCTTAACCCTAACCCTAACCCTCACCCTCACCCTAAACCTCACCCTAACCCTTACCCTCACCCTCAACAAAACACTCACACTAACACTAACCCTCATCCTAACCCTACTCCTAACCCTCACCCTCACTCTCAACCTCATCCTCAGCCTAATCCTAACCCTAACACTATTCCTAACCCGATCCCTCACACTTACCCGCACCCTAACCCTAACCCTAACCCACATCCTCACCCTAACCCTACTCCTCACATTCACGCTCACCCTAACCCTAACACTAACCCTGACCCAGACCCTCAATCTCACCCTTAGCCTTACCCTAACTCTAACCCTCACCCTAACCTTCACCCTAAAGGTAAACGTAACCCTAACTTTCATCCTCACCCTAACCCTCATCCTCAGCCTAACCCTAACCCTAACCCTAATCCTAACACTAAACCTCACCCTCACCCTCACCCTATCCCTAACCCTAACCGTAACCCTAAACCTAATCCTTACCCTATCCCTAACCCTAACCCTAACCCTCACCCTCACCCTAGCCCTCACCCACCCCCTACGCTAACCTTAACCCTCACCCTCACCATAACTCTAATGCTAAATATAACACTTACCCTCACCCTAACCCTCACAATAACACTTACCCTCACCCTAACCCTAACCCTCACCCCCACCTGAACTCTAACCCTAACTCTAAACCTTACCCTAACCGGAACCCTCACCCTAACCCTATCCCTAATCCTCAACCTAACCCTAACCCTAAACCTAACCCTCACCCTAACCCTAACCCTCACCCTAACCCTCACCCTCACCCTCACCCTAACCCAAACACTAACCTTCACCTTAACGCTCACCATAACCCTAACGCTAACCCTAAACCTCACCCTCACCCTAAACCTCATTCTAACACTTAACCTCACCCTAACTCTAACGCTAAACCAAACCCTAATCCTCACACTAACCCTAACCCTAACCCTAACTCTAACCCTCACCCTAACCCTCACCTCACACTAACCCTAACACTAACCCTCACCAAAACGATAACCCTAAACCTTATCCTCTCACTCAACCTCACTCTAAGCCTAACCCTAAACCTAACCCTAGTCCTAAACCTAACCCTTACCCTCAGCCTCACCCTAACACTAACCCAAATCCTAACCCTCAACCTCACCCTCACCCTATCCATAACCCTAACCCTAACCCTCACCCTAAACCTAACCCTCATTCTAACACTAACCCTTACCCTCACCCTCACCGTTACCCTAAACCTAAACCTTACACTAACCCTCCCCCTAACCCTCCCACTAAACCTAATGCTAACCCTAACCCTCACCCTCTCCTTAACCCTCACCCTAACCCTTATCCTCAAAATATCCCTAAGCCTAACCTTAACCGTAACCCTCACACAAACCCTAAACCTACCCCTCAACCTCATCCTCTCCCTAATCCTAAACCTCACCCTAAACCTCACCCTAACCCTCATGGTCACCCTACCCCTCGCCCTAACCCTAACCCTCAGCCAAAACTTAAACCTCATCCTCACCCGAAACCTCACACTCACCCAACACTCACCCTCACCCTAAACATCAACCTAAGCAAAACCTCACCCTTACCCTAACCCTCACCCTAACCCTTACCCTCACCCCCACCCTCACCCTCAACATAACGCCTAGCTCTCCCCCAAGCCCTCACCCTAACCCTAATCCTAACCCTAACCCTCACCCTCACCCTCACCCTCAAACTAGCCATAACCCTAACTTTAATCCTAACCTTAACCCTAATCCTAACGCTAACCCTAACCCTCACTCTCACCCTTAACCTCACCCTAACCCTAACACTATCCCTAACCCTCACCCTAATCCTAACCCTCACCCTAAACCTAACCGTAAACCTCACAATCAGCCTAATCTTAACCCTAACCCTAATCCTGACCCTAATCATCACCCTAACACTAACTCTAACGCTAAACGTCGCCCCCACTGTAAACCTCACCCTAACACTTACCCTCACCCGAACTGTAAAGCTAACGATAATCCTAATCCTCAAACTAACCCTAACCCTAACCCTAACCCTCACCCTTACCCTCAGCCTAACCATAACCATAACCCTAAACCTCACAGGAATGCTAACCCTACCCATATCCCTAACCCTCACCATGACCCTAACCGTCACCCTAATCCTAATTCTCACCCTCACCCTAACCTTCAACTTCACCCGAACCCTGACCATCACCCTAACCCTCAACTTCACTCTAAACATCACCCTAACTTTAACCCTCACCCTAACCCTAACCTTAACCCTCACCATAAACCTAAACTTCACCCTAACCATCACCCTCACCCTAATCCTAACCCTAAACCTAACCCTTATCCTAAACCTGACCCTCACCCTCACCCTCACCCTAAACCTAAACCTAATCCTAACCATCACCCTCACCCTCATCCTCACCTTAACACTAACCCTAACCCTCACCCTAACCCTAAACCTCACCCTAAACCTTACCCTCACACTAACCCTAACCCTAACCCTAACCCTCACACTAAACATTACCCTCAACCTAAACATAACCCTACCCCTCACTCTAACCCGAATCCTAACCCGAACACTAACCCTCACCCTAAGCCTAACCCTAACACTCACCCTCAACCTAGACCTCACCCTAACCCTAATCCTAACCCTAAGCCTCACACTAACCCTAACCCTTAACTTAACCTTAACCCTCACCCTCCCCCTAACCCTTACCCTAACCCTCACCGTAACCCTCACACTAACCTTCACCCTAACCTTAACCTAAACCTACCCCTCAGTCTAACTCTCACCCTAACACTAACACTAACCCTAATAGTCACCCTATCCCTAACCCCAACCCTAACCCTCACCCTCATACTAGCCCTCCCCCGAACTCTAACCCTAACCCTAACCTTCACCTGAACCCTAACCCTAACGCTACACCTAACACTCACCCTCACCCTAACATTCACCCTAAAGCTCACCTTAAGTATAACCCTAAACCTAACGTGAACCCTCATCCTAACCCTAACCCTAAACCTGACCCTCATCCTAACCCTAACCCTAACCCTAACCCTCAACCTAACGCTAACCCTCACCCTGTCCCTCACCCTCAGCCTAACCCTTACCCTAAATCTAATCTTAACCCTACACCTCACCCTCACCCTCACCCTAAATCTAACCCTAAACCTAACCTTTATCCTCATCCTCAACTTCATCCTAACCCTAACCCTAAACCTAACCCTCACCCTAATCCTAACCCTCAGCCTAACCCTAAATCTAAACCTCACCCTAACCCTAACCTTAACCCTAACCCTCACCCTAACCCTAAACCTCACGCTCATCTTAAACCTAACCCTAACACTTACCCTCACCCTAATTCTAAAGCTTACCCTAACCCTAATCCTCACACTAACCCTTACCCTAACCCTAAACCTATCTCTCACCCTAACGCTCACCCTCACCCTAACCCTAACACTGACCCTCACCGCAAAGCTAACCCTAACCCTAACACTAATCGTTACCCTAACACTCACCATCACCCTAACCGTCACCCTAACCCTAAACCTCAGCCACACCCTAACCTTCACCCTCACCCAAACAATCACGCTCGCCCTAACCTCAACCTCACCCTAAACCTAAACCTAATCCTAAATGTCACTCTCCCCCTCACCCTAACCCTAACCCTAACCCTCAACCTAATCTTAAGCCTCACCCTAACCCTAACTCTCACCCTCACCCTAACACTCACACTAACACTTACCCTAACCCTCACCCTCACCCTAACCCTCAACCTAAACCTAATGCTTACCCTCACCTTGACCTTCATCATCTTAACCCTCACCTTAACCCTTACTCTCACACTAACCCTAAACCTAATCCTAACCCTCACACTAACCCTAATCCTCACCATAACCCTAACCACACCCCTCACCCTAACCCTTACTCTAACCCTCACCCTAACCCTAACCCTCATCCTGACCCTCACCCTCAGCCTAATCCTAACCCTAACCCTCACCCTAACCCTAACCCTCACTCTAACAGTAACCCTTATCCTCACCCTCACCTTTACCCTAACCCTAAACCTAACCCTAAACATCACCCTAACCCTCCCCCTAAACCTAATGCTAAACCTAACCCTCACTCTCACCCTAACCCTCACACTAACCCTAAACCTACCCCTCACCCTAACCCTCACTCTAACTCTAACCCTCACCCTAAACCTAACACTAACCCTCACAATCTCCCTAAACCTCACCGTCACCCTAACCCTAACTGTCACCCTACCCCTCACCCACACCTTAACCCTCACCCTCACCTGAACCCTCACACTCATCCAACACTCACCTTCACCCTAAGCATCACCCTAACCTTAACCCTCACCCTAACCCTAACCCTAATCCTAACCCTAACACTCACCCTCATCCTAATCCTCACTCTAACCCTAACCATAATCCTTACGTATCAAAACCCTCACCCTCACACTCACCCTCACCATAAACCCTCATCCTCACCCAAGCCCTCACCTTAAACCTAACCCTAACCGTTACCCTCACCCTCAACCTCACCCTCACCCTCAGCCTAATCTTAAACCTAACTCTAACCTAACCCTAACCCTCACACTCACCCTAACCCTTACCCCAACCCTCACCCTAACACTCACCCTCACCCTAATCGTAACCCTAACCATAACACCATAACACTCACGCTAACCCTACACCTCACTCTCACCCTACCTCTCACCCTAACTCTTACACTCACCCTAAATGTAACCCTACCCCTCACTCTAACCCTCACCCTAAACCTAAACCTAACCATCATCCTAACCCTAACCCTAACCCTATTCATAACCATCAGCCCAATCCTAACCCTGACCCTAAACATAACACTTACCTTAACCCTCACCCTCACACTAGCCCTCACCCTAATCCTAACCCTCACCCTCACACTAGCCCTCACCCTAACCCTAACACTAACCCTAACCCTAACTCTCATCCTCCACCTTACTCTCACCCTAAACGTATCCCTTACCCTCACCCTATTCCTAACTCTCATCCTCCACCTTACTCTCACCCTAAACGTATCCCTTACCCTCACCCTATTCCTAACTCTCACCCTAAACCTAACCCTAAACCTCATACCCACCCTAAACCTAACCCTAAAACTAAGCCTCACCCTAACCCTCACCCTAACCCTAACTCTAATGCTAAACCTCTCCCTCACTTTAAACCTCAACCTAACACTTACCGTCAGCCTAACTCTAAAGCTAAACCTAACCCTCATTCTCATATTAACACTTACCCTAACCCTAACCCTACCCCTAATACTCACCCTCACCCTAAACCTAACCCTAAGCCTAACACTCACCATAACACTCACGCTAACCCAACCCCTCACTCTCACCCTAACTCTCACCGTAACCCTAACCCTAACCATAACCACAACCCACACACTAACCCTAACCCTCACCTTAACCCTAACAATACCCCTCACCCTAATCCTTACTCTAACCCTTACCGTCACCCTAACCTTCACCCTAAACCTAACCCTAACCCTCACCCTCACCCTAACCCTCACCTTCACCCTAACCCTCACCCTAACACTAACCTTCATACACAGCCTAACCCTTACCCTTACCCAAGCCCTCCCCCTCACCCAACCCTCCCCCTCACCCTAAACATCACCCTAACCCTAAAGCTCACCCTAACCCTGACCCTAAACCTCAGCCTCACCCTAATCCTCACCCTAACCCTTACCCTAACCGTAACCCTAATCCTCACCCTAACACTAACCGTAATACTCACGGGAAACGTAACCCTCCATATCACCCTAACCCTCACCCTAACCCTTACCCTCACCCTAACCCTTACCCTAACCCGAACCCTAAGCCTAACCCTAACCCTTACCCTAAACCTATACCTCACCCTAAACCTAATCCTAACACTAACCCTTACACTAACCCTAACCCTCACCATAACCTTAACCCTAACCCTCGCCCTAACCCTCACCCTAACCCTCACCGTAAGCCTCACACTAACCCTCACCCTAACCCTAACCCTTACCCTAACTCTAATCTAACCCTACCCCTCAGTTTATCGCTCACCCTAACCCTAACACTAACCCTAATAGTCACCCTATCACTAACGCCAACCCTAACCCTCACCCTCATACTAGCCCTCACCCAAAACCTAACGCTAACCCTAACCCTCACCTGAACCCTAACCCTAATGCTAAACCTAACACTCACCCTCACACTAACCCTCACCCTAAACCTTACCCTCACCCTCAACCTGACCCTCACTCTAACCCTCACCCTAAAGCTCTCCTTACCTATAATCCTAACCCTAAACCGAACCCTCATCCTAAACCTAACCCTAAACCTGACCCTCATCCTAACCCTAACCCTAACCCTCACCCTAATGCTAACCCTCACCCTGACTCTCACCCTCACCCTCAGGTTAACCCTAACCCTAATCTGAACCCTAACCTTCACCCTCCCCCTCACACGAAAACTAACCCTAACCCTCCCCCTCCCCTTCCCCTTCACCCTAAAACTCACCCTCACCCTAACCATAAACCTATCCCGAACACTAACCCTCAACCTAACAATCACCATAAAACTCACGTTAACCCTAACCCTCACTCTTACCCTAACCCTTCCCCTCACCCAAACACTAACCTTAACCATTACAGTAAACCTAAGCCTGACATAAATCTCACCCTACACCTCACTCTAACCCTCACTCTATACCTAACCCTAACCCTAATCCTCACCCTCACCCTAGACCTCACCCTAAACCTAATCATAACCCTAACCCTCACGCTAATCCTTAACCTCATACTAAACCTAACCCTCACCCTCACCCTAACCCTCACCCTAACCTTCACCTTAACCCTCACCCTAACACTAACCCTATATCTAACCCTCACCCTAACACTCACCCTAACCCAACTGTCACGCTCACTATAACCCTCACCCTAATCCTTACCCTCACCCTCAACCAAACCCTCACACTAACCCTAACCCTCACACTAACAGTCACCCTCACTCTCAACCTCACCCTCAGCATAACCCTAACCCTGACACTAATTCTAACCCTAACCCTCAAACTCACCCTCACCCTAACCCTAACTCTAACAGGCTCCCTCCACCTAACTCTACCACTAACCCAAACCCTAACCCTCACTCTATACCTAACCCTAACCATCACCCTAACCCTAACCCTCACCCTCACCCAAACCATAACACTAAATCTGACCCTCACCATCAGCCTAACCCTCACCCTAACGGTTACCCTCACCCTAACCTTCTCCCTAAACCTCACCTAACCCAAACCCTAACCCTCAACTTCACCCTAACCCTTAGCTTATCCCTAACCCTAACACTCACCCTCACCCTAATCGTAACCCTAACCCTAACCCTCACCCTAACCCTGACCATAACACTCACACTAAGTGTAACCCTCACCCCAACCCTAACCCTCACACTAAACCTAACACTCACCCTCACCTAACCCTACCCCTCACCCTACCCCTCACCTTAACACTCACCCTCACCCTAGACCTCACTACAACCCTAAGCAT